>NC_058405.1:77575136-77608440 GCF_002201575.2 Neomonachus schauinslandi
AAGATTTTGAACAGTTGTGTTTTCCTTTTCATTGGTTTCCATGAATTTTTTTAATCCTTCTTTAATTTCCTGGTTGACCCATTCATTCTTTAGTAGGATGCTCTTTAGCTTCCATGTATTTGAGTTCTTTCTGACTTTCCTCTTGTGATTGAGTTCTAGTTTCAAAGCATTGTGGTCCGAAAATAGGCAGGGAATGATCCCAATCTTTTGGTACCAGTTGAGACCTGATTTGTGACCTAGGATGTGATCTATTCTGGAGAATGTTCCATGGGCACTAGAGAAGAATGTGTATTCCGTTGCTTTGGGATGGAATGTTCTGAATATATCTGTGAAGTCCATTTGGTTCAGTGTGTCATTTAAAGTCTTTATTTCCTTGTTAATCTTTTGCTTAGACGATCTGTCCATTTCAGTGAGGGGGGTGTTAAAGTCCCCCACTATTATTGTATTGTTGTGGATGTGTTTCTTTGCTTTTGTTATTAATTGGCTTATATAATTGGCTGCTCCCATGTTAGGGGCATAGATATTTACAATTGTTAGATCTTCTTGTTGGATAGACCCTTTAAGTAGGATACAGTGTCCTTCCTCATCTCTTATTATAGTCTGTGGTTTAAAATCTAATTAGTCTGATATAAGGATTGCCACCCCAGCTTTCTTTTGGTGTCCATTAGCATGGTAAATTGTTTTCCACTCCCTCACTTTCAATCTGGAGGTGTGTTTGGGTCTAAAATGAGTCTCTTGCAGACAGCATAGCAATGGGTCTTGTTTTTTTATCCAATCTGATACCCTGTGTCTTGGTAGCCCCAAATTGATTGGGGCATTTAGCACATTTACATTCAGGTAACTATTGAAAGATATTAATTTAGTGCCATTGTATTGCCTGTAAGGTGACTCTTACTGTATATTGTCTCTGTTCCTTTCTGGTCTATGTTACCTTTAGGCTCTCTCTTTGTTTAGAGGACCCCTTTCAATATTTCCTGTAGGGCTGGTTTCGTGTTTGCAAATTCCTTTAGTTTTTGTTTGTCCTGGAAACTTTTTATCTCTCCTTCTATTTCAGTGAAAGCCTAGCTGGATATAGTATTCTTGGCTGCATATTTTTCTCATTTAGTGCTCTGACTATATCCTGCCAGTCCTTTCTGGCCTGCCAGGTCTCTGTGGATAGGTCTGTTGCCGATTTAGGTTTCTAGCATTGTAGATTACATATCTCTTCTCCCGAGCTGCTTTCAGGATTTCTTCTTTGTCTCTGAGACTGGTAACTTTTACTATTAGATGTAGGGGTGTTGACCTATTTTTATTGATTTTTTTTTAAAGATTTTATTTATTTATTTGACAGAGAAGACACAGCGAGAGAGGGAACACAAGCAGGGGGAGTGGGAGAGGGAGAAGCAGGAGAGGGAGAAGCAGGCTTCCTGCAGAGCAGGGAGCCCGATGCGGGGCTCGATCCCAGGACCTTGGAATCATGACCTGAGTTGAAGGCAGATGCTTAATGACTGAGCCACCAGGCGCCCCCTATTTTTATTGATTTTTGAGGGGGGTTCTCTGTGCTTCCTTGATTTTGATACCTGTTTCCTTCCCTAAATTAGGGAAGTCCTCTGCTATAATTTGCTCCAATATACCTTCTGCCCCTCTCTCTCTTCTTCTTCTTCTGGGATCCCAATTATTCTAATATTGCTTCATCTTATCATATCACCTATCTCTCGAATTCTGCCCTCGTGATCCAATAGTTGTTTATCTCTCTTTTTCTCAGCTTCTTTATTCTCCATCACTTGGTCTTCTATATCACTAATTCTTTCTTCTGCCTCATTTATCCTATGAGTTAGAGCCTCCATTTTTACTGCACCTCATGAATAGCCTTTCTGATTTCGACTTGGTTAGATTTTAGTTCTTTTATTTCTCCAGAAAGAGTTTCTCTAATATCTTCCATGCTTTTTTTTAGCCTAGCTGGTATTTAAAGATTTTATTTATTTATTTGAGAGAGAATGAGATAGAGAGAGCATGAGAGGGGGGAGGGTCAGAGGGAGAAGCAGACTCCCCGCTGAGCAAGGAGCCCGATGCGGGACTCGATCCCGGGACTCCAGGATCATGACCTGAGCCGAAGGCAGTCGCTTAACCAACTGAGCCACCCAGGCGCCCTCTTCCATGCTTTTTACAAGCCCAGCTGGTATCTTTAAAATTGTCATTCTTAACTCTAGTTCCGACATCCTACTAATGTCTGTATTGATTAGGTCCCTGGCAGTCTGTACTGCCCCTTGTTCTTTTTTTTGAGGTGATTTTTTCCATCTTGTCCTTTTGTCCAGGAGAGAATAGATGACTGAGAGAACAAAATGCTAACAGGGTAACAACAGCCCCAGAAAAATATACACTAAAGAAATCGGAAGAGGTCTGAAACCAGGGGAAAAGAAAGGGAAAGAAAGAAAAAAGAAAAAGAAAAGAAAAACATTTAAAAAAAAAGAATATGATCAAATATGATCAGGCTGGTGAATAGATCAGTGCCACACACTAGATTTTGGGCATATTTTGGTCTGTTAGGAGAAACTGCCTCCCAAATTTTAAAGAAAGAAAAGCTTATATATGTACAAAGATAAGGGTAAATATGATGAAGGGATGGAATATGACTGTAAAGATGAAAATTATAAAAGATTTTATAAAAGGAATTGATAAGTTAAGAAATTGGTTGAAAAAAGAAAGAAGAGAAATTTAAAAAAAAAATGGAGAAAATGTGATCAGGCAGTAGACTAAAACAAAGCCATACACTAGCGATTTAGGGTATATTTTGGTTTGTTAGAAGAAACTGTATCCCAAAATTTTAAAGAGAGAACAACTTATATATATACCAAAAATAAGGTTAACTACTATGAAGGGATAGAGTACGACTCTAAAAATGAAAAATAAAAAAGATTTTTTAAAAAGGGATTGATCAGATGTTGGTTGAAAAAGGGAAAAAGAAAAATTAAAAAAAAAGAAAAAAGAAAAAGAAAATTAAAAAATTACCTTTGAAAGACTAAAGAATCATGGGGAAAAAAGTCATGAATTCTATGTGCAGTATTCCCCTAGTGCTGGAGTTCTGCTGTTCTCATTGATTGGTAAACTTGGTCTTGGCTGGCTGTTCTTGCTGATCTTCTGGGAGAGGGGCCTGTTGCCATTCCCAAATGTTTTTGCCAGAGGCGGAATTGCCACGCCCTTGCCTGGTCAGGACTAAGTAATCTCAGGTTTGCTCTTGGGAGTTTTTGTTCCCTGCAAGCTTTCCCTACAGCTTTGGAGGATGACAGTGAAAATGGTGGCCTCCCAATCTCCACTTGGAGGAGCCAAGAACTCGGGGCCCCACTCCTCAGTGAGCCCCCAGAGAAAAGCAGTCAATCACACCCGTCTCCCTGGTCTCTGGCTGCACTCCGTGCTCACCCGGCCTGTGAACGAGTGTTTCTATCTCTGGCACCTGACTCGGTGTGGAGTCTCCAAACCCAGCAGATCCTTGTGGTGCACTCCCATGCCGCTCCTCCCGGGAGAGGAAGGGGAGTCTCCCCGGATCTGCCGCTGGTTGGGTCCCTGCTGGAGGAGCAGTGGCCTGACTCTGCCGCGGATCATGGTTTATGGCAATCCCGAGCTGAGAGCCCGCACCTCGGCTCCGTCTCTGCAGGCGACTTCCCCGCTCCAATACCTGGGAGCTCTGCCACACTCAGCCACCACCAGTCTTTCTGTGACCCTGAGGGTCCTGAGACCACACTGTCCCAGCAAGGGTTCCATCCCCGGCTTAGCCACTGGAGCAACGGCCCTCAGCGGAGCCGACTTCTAAAAGTTCCAATTTTGTGCTCTGTAGCTCTATCACTTGCCGGTAGCGGCTAATGGAGGCCCCCTCCCCCACCGTATATCCTCCCAAATATTGCCTCGGATTCACTTCTCCACAGGTCCTACCTTCCAGAAAGTGGTTGCTTTTCTGTTCAGAGAGTTGCTGCTATTCTTTTCTTCGATCTCCTGTTGAGTTCATAGGTGTTCAGCATGCTTTGATCCCTATCTAACTGAATTCCTGGGATCAGACAAAATTTAGGCCTCCTACTCCTCTGCCTTCTTGTTCCTCCCTTCTGCCATAAGTTAATTTTAATCATAATGTTAAAACCTCCTCACTCCTTACCACTTTTTATTATATGCTTGAAAGAGATCTACTAAAATCTCCCAATGTAAATGTGGATTCAATCCTGTGGTTCTATTAATTTTGTTTATAGATTGTAAGGCCATGCTTTTAAGAGCATATATTCAACTTTTATAATATACAAATATGCTTTTTGTCCCTACTAATGCTATGGCATTCAAGACTATTCTTTTGGAACAACCATTATACAAGTGTTTTTTTTGTTGTTTTTTTGGGGGGAGGAGTTTGGCAATATTTGCATGGTATATATTTCTAACTATTTACTTTTAACCTTTCTAACATTACATTTTTTTAAAGATTTTATATATTTACTTGACAGAGAGAGACACAACGAGAGAGGGAACACAAGGGGGGGGGAGTGAGAGAAGGAGAAGCAGGCTCCCCGCTGATCAGAGAGCCTGATGCAGAGCTTGATCCCAGGACCCTAGGATCATGACCTGACCTGAAGGCAGACGCATAAGGATTGAGCCACCCAGGCACCCCTAGCATAGATTTTAGATGACATTGTCATATGCTTATCATGTAGTTAGGCATTTAAAAAATATTCATTTTGACAATCTTTGTCTTTTACAATGAGCATATTATCCCTCTACCTCTA
Organism: Neomonachus schauinslandi; assembly: GCF_002201575.2. Taxonomy (NCBI): domain Eukaryota; kingdom Metazoa; phylum Chordata; class Mammalia; order Carnivora; family Phocidae; genus Neomonachus; species Neomonachus schauinslandi. Next base: position 77,579,876 of record NC_058405.1, read on the forward strand.
TTACAGTGAACATATTATCCTTCTTTGTTCCATTTTCACATTGAAAAATAAGTAGCATATTTATTAACTTGTTTTATTCTTCTGTTCTTTCTACTTTCTTTCTTAAAAATTTTTTTAACTGGAATATAGTTGACACACAATTTTACATTAGTTTCAGCTGTACAACATAGTGATTCAACTTCTTTATACATTGTGCTATGCTCACCACAAATGTAGCTCCCACCATATAAATCTATTACAATACCATTGACTATATTCCCTGTGCTGTGCCTTTATTGTTCTGTTCTTTTAATGATTGTCTTAGATATTATAGCATGTGTTCATGACTTATCAAAATCAAATGTTCATAATTACTTTTACCAGATATTGCAAAGACTTTATAATATTTAAAATATCTTTGCCATCAAATAAGTTTGTTATTTTTGTGTGTATTTGATTTAAATATTTAAATAATCAATGTCCTTTTTACACACATAAATACCATTTCATTGATCTTCATTCTTTTCTGCATCTTACCTTTCATCAGGAATTTTTTTTTCCTTCTGCCTAAAGAAAACTTTGAAAATTTTATTTAACATGGATCTGCTTACAGCAAACTCATAAGTTTTGTCAAAAAGTGTCTTTATTTACTTTTTATTGGTGAAGATAGTTTTGTTTGTTACAGAGTTCTAAGTTTGTCCCTTTAATTGTCATATTTCTTCTTTTCCCCAGCTGCTTATATGAGTTTTTGATTAACTTTGTTTTCTCCAGTTTCACTATGATGTGTCTAACTTTGATTTTCCTTCCTTTTTATGATTAATTTTTTCAATTCCAATATAATTAACATATAGTTTTATATTAGTTTCTGGTGTACAATATAGTGATTCAACAATTCTATATAAGTTTGACTTTCTTTACTTTTATCCTTTTGGGTCAGTCATATATGTGAATTGATGTATTACCCATTTCAAGAACAATTTCAGCCATTATTACGTCAAATATTTTCTCTCTTCTTTTCTTCCTGACACTTTGATTAAATTATGTTGAACATATCTAAAGTGCCTTATATCTAATCTTACTCTCTCTTTGATATTTTTCTTTTTATTTCTCCATGCTTCATTCTGAATATTTCCTTTTAAACTCTGATCTTAAAATTGTATCTTCAGCAATTTATTTTCTTTAATTTTAAGCATTGTATTTTCAATTATAGAATATCTATTTGATTATTTTTATAGACTTTAATTTTATATTGAAATCCATTATATGTTAAATTTTTCCTTTATTTTCTTTAAAATATTTATAAAGGTCTTGTTTGCTGATTTCTACATTTGGATCATCTGCCTCAAAGTCCATTTTTACTCTTGATTATCAATCACATTTATTTGCCTCATTGCATGTCTGCTCTAATGTCTGCATCTTCTCTTATCAGCACATTCTTGGCCCTTTGTATGTGTCAATTTTTATTTTATTTTGGATTTTGTGTATAACTAGACAGACTTGAAATGATATTATATTTTTCCTAGAGAGAGTTCACTCTTTCTTCTGTTAGGTAGATAATGTAAAGTTGACCAAAATCCAGTCAGAATTTTAAGTGGAGTTGGGGTTGGCTTATAACTTTAGTTAGAACCTTTCCATTCCTTTTTCCAAATGTCTGAAGTCCAAGATCTATCACTTTGCCTTTTTAGCTCATTCCCATAGTTGGGACCAGCCCTCCAGGTTTTTCATTTAAGAGGCTTTCTCTCTATTTCTCTATGAAATTTCTGCTCTTTGGAGCCTCAGAGTTTAGTTGTTTATTATTCTGCCCGACATAGATTTGAAATATGGCAACTGTCTTAGGAGAAACTTAACTTGTACTTGTTACAGACACCTTCCTATAGAGTGATTTTGTCTCTTAAGCACTGACAGACCTCAGGAGGTTTCACTCCTGAGAATTTCTGCCTCAGACTTTATCTCCCACTCTGTCTCAAACTCAGCAAAACTCTCACAAGAAAAACTGGTCATATGTTTGAAGTTTCTCTATATTTTGATCTGTCAATACCAGCATGTGTGATTGTCAGAGGCTCCACTGGTTTCACTTTGCCCTAATAGAGCCCTATTGTTTAGGAAAAGCCTAATCCTCAGCCAAATTATAGAATCAACAATCTCAGTTCACGAATAGGAAGGACAGTTCCTTCTCTGAAACTTTTATCTACTTAGTCCTCTTTGTTTTCACATCTCTCCAATGTGTTTAAAAATGTGATGTTGATAATTAATCTTTTGCTTTTTTTTATAGGAGGAAAAACAGCTTGTCACTATCTGCTATGTCTTTGTTGAAGGAGAAGTCATGAAAACTTGAATATTAATGAGTTAAAAATCCATCTCAATGAATTACTTTGGTGAGGAACTTTTGGAGATAAGAGAGACTACTTATTGCTTCTTTTTAAAAAAGATGAGGTATAATTGACATATATTTGTTTCATGTGTAAATGATGATTCAATATTTGCATATATTGAGAAATGATCACCACAGTAAGTATATTCACTTGTTCCTTTTTAAATCATTCTATACCTTGCTCTGGAAGTTCTAGTTTTAAGAGTACCTTAAAATATGTCTTTATTCACAGATGCATGCACACTCTAAGGCAGTTAAGGAAAAGTTCATGTTGAAATTGCATCAGGATGTTTAAAAAAAAAGTAGAAAATTATTTCCTCCATTTAATTAAGGTTTTTAAGGACACTTTTTACTCAAACCCTCAGACTCATGTTTATTCTTTTAAAAGTTGATGGATCATGCTTCTGTTACCCCTACATGCAAAGAATTTGCCAGACCTGGGAACTGTCATCCTACTGAGAGGAATGGCAAAGACATATGGTGTACAGTTATGATTTACTCAGAGAAGAGTGCGTTTTAAATGGTTGAGTCAAGTAGGAGTCCTTGAGCTACTTGAAATTTCAAGTGGACTTTAAACATTTTTTTTTTGATAGAGGAAACTCTCTCTTATTTCTTCATTAATATTTCTAAAATCTGCAACAACTAATACTCTAGTTAATTTTTAGAAATCTTAATTTTAAGGAACAATTTTTCAATAGGGGATAATGATAGCAAAGAGATGTATAACCATAGGAAAATAAGTGGGCAAGGACAGGGTATTTTGTTCGGGAGTATCCAATGGATGGTTACAGAAGTTTTGCTGATTTCATTCAGAAAAGCAAAACTATTATATGACATAAGGTAAGTCTTATTCAGACTGAACATTTTTAAACATTAGCAGGCACACTTCTAAACGATATTTTCCTTACCTAAAAAGAAAGCTACAGCATATAAAGCATATATCCTACATTAGAAATAGGTTTCCAAAACACACACATGTCCTTCTCAATGTCATTCCCTCACTCCTAGATATGATCCTTAGATTCTATTAACACCTTCATCAACTGACTAAAAGCAAGCAAGAATTTTTTTTCAGATATAAATTCTCTATTAGGCATTTAAAAAAAGAAATTAAAGAAAATCAGAGCAGAGAATACTTAATTATCAAGCTACCAAACATCTAGGACCATTCTCTTTGAGCTCTGACCAAATATATTTAGTCTCTTTTCAAAACTGTGTATTAAATTCATATACAGTGTGCCTGGGTGGTTCAGTTGGTTAAGCAACTGCCTTCAGCTCAGGTCATGATCCTGGAGTCCTGGGATTGAGTCCCACATCAGGCTCCCTGCTCAGTGGGGGGTCTGCTTCTCCCTCTCATCCTCTTCCCTCTCATGCTCTCTGTCTCTCATTCTCTCTCAAATAAATAAATAAAATCTTTAAAAATAAATAAATAAAAATAAATTCATATACAATAGATGAAACTAATTATTTCTTTTAAATTGGAAACTTCTTAATTATTTCTGCTATGTGGACTCCAATATCAGAATCTATACTAATTATTAATTTATCATCAAATTTTTACAAGGCCCTAGAGCATAATATATATGTGCACACAATAGTTCCTTGTCTAAAAGAATTATAATCTAACCAACCAGAAAAGTTGTGCTAAGGTAACAATATAGGGTAATGTATAATTATTGTAAATGAGAAGTATCTTGTTAAATTACGAAGGGGGAAATTATATGCATATTATATACAAAAACATATTTTAAAGGAAGTGGTTTAGTGATTTAAACAAGAGACAGAAGGAAAAGGAGATAAAACCCTTAACTTCTAATTGGATTGTAACAGCTTTGGCTTCAAGACCTCTGCAGAAGTCCCCAGGCAGGCAGTAACATGATACATCTGCACTGAAGGCTAACGGTGGCCAGACCAGCAGGTTTCACACTCCTACTCACTGAATGAGGAGCCCCAACCACCAAGGCTAAAAGACCACAGCAGCTGCATTCATTATCCACGTAAGAGCTATTCATTTCAACCAGAAATTTCCCCTCAGTCAAGGTTGCCCTGATGGATTCAGGGAGCATATGTCACAAAAACCCCTCCCCAAGGAGTCCTGGTTTTGCTATTAGGAAACCCAAGCCTACGTTTAAACAACCTTGCTCTACACTTCTTGGGATGAGCCATACCCCCCACATAGATAAAGCCCCAGCCATGTGAGCTAATCACTAGTATCTAATACAAGAGGATTTCCCTAGACATACTTGCCACCACAAAATATTTTAGGAATTAAGTAGTTAAAAATGAAAAATACATCAAATCTTATTTGCTGTGAGACATGAAATGATGTGGGCAGCTTATTATCTACTGAATTCTGCCACAATTGTTACAAATATGGGTGGCAGATGCTAGAATGTTTGAGAACTTTATTAGGATACTTTCATTAATTAATTCAAGTGGTCACCATGCCACTGCCAGGATAGTCTAAAATTGTGGCAGACATAGAATTATAGAGAAGGGAAGCAGTTCCTTTGTATTATTTGGTAATTGGGTATAAACCTCCACCCAGGTACAGATTGCTTCCTTGAAAATAACTGATTAGGTAATCCAACTAGGACTCATATTTTGCACCTATTGCCACTCTGATTTAGCAGTGTGTAGACATAGTTACAATTTAACTGTAGTGTCAAACCAAAACTGATCTCATTTTATAAGCTAAGCCTTTTCAAAGTTGAAGAACAATTTCAGAAGAAGAAGATCTGTAAGACTAGCAGGCTTGTATTAAATAAAAATACACATACATGTACATTTCTCCCCATTTCATTCATGCCATTTGAGATACATACCTCTACCTTCTTCCTAAAGTTGACCCATTCTTGTGAATATTTCAAGACATCAAAAAGAAATTACTACTATTGTATTGACTTACCCCTGTAATAAACCCAATAACACAGTGGCTTAACATGGTTAATAGTTTATTTTTATTTTTTATTAACAAACATCCAGTGCAGACTATTTAGTTTGAGTAGTGTTTGTGGAGAGCTTTCACCATGAAATGACTCAGGATTTCAGACTACTTCCCTCTATGGCTCTGCCATTCCCGGCCTCGGAATCCTGGAGGACTCTGGGGTCTTCTACTAGAACGTTAGCATCTGGCCATCCACTGAGCAAATGGAGAGTGGGAAGGAGAGCCCAGTAAGAGTGGGAAACATGGTGACTGCCCACATTCATTGGCCAGCACTCAGTCACATCGTCACACTTTATTACAAGGAGACTAGAAGTGTAATTTGGCTGTGTGCCCAGGAGAAAAAGAAAATTATTTGGTGAGCAGATAGCATAGATTTTAGCCTAGTAATTTTACATTGTTAAATTACAAATGAGAAGGTTTTCACTGCTACTTTTCTCCATAGATGCTTTTTTCATCAACTTCCTATTGGGTCATCTACTCAGTTTTCTTTAAGGCTTAATTAAGCTTAAGAGAAGAAAAGGGTGAGTTCACTGGTGTTATACTCATGAGTCTGGAAAGCAAAAGGGAGGTACCTTAGAATGTAAAGCTGATTCATAGAATATCATAGATTAATAAAAAAAAAAGCACAAAAAATTGTTTGATTTGAAAAGTCATTTGTGTGAGGACTACTTCTGCAGCCAGATAGATACCCATATGTCCCTAGTATTAGAACTCTCTCCCTTAGGGTTAAATCTGTAATTTCTTTCTGGCAACTTTTTATTGATTCACATTTCTCTTATTTTTAAATGTGTTCACTTACTTTTATACAGTAAATAGCAATATAACATAATTCAATAATTTCAAAACCCTTCAGATATTAAACATTTCCATAATAAACTGACAACTGTGACTAGATATTCTTTTAGTTGTTATACTCATCTAAATCTGCATTTAAGAGAGACATCCTGTTCCTGATGAGTACCTTTGAGATGAAAACCTGTATGTGACTGCAACACCCAAGAAATTCCCTGGAGGGATTACCTTTTTTTTTATGCTGTTTCTCTTTCTTTTTCTTTTTTCTCTTTTTCTCTTTTCTTTTTTCTCCTGAATGGTGAACCTTATGCAAGCATAAGTGAAAATGTCACTATTATTGCATATCATTCATCTTTATCAAATCATTCATATCTGAGGACTACCAAATTCATACAAATAAACCAGAAACTGTAGTAGAACATTATTTTGTCTTACTGTAAAAACTCTTACTATATAAGAAATAGATCATTTTCAAATATTTTGTTAAGAGAATTATGAAATGATAGATGACATCAAAAATAACTAGATACATAGAATATACAACACCAGAGTGAACCCCAAGGTAAACTATGGATCTTGTGTTATTATGATATGTCAATGTAGGATTATCCTTTGTAAAAAAAAAAATGTAGCATTCTGGTGAGTGATGTTGATAATGGGGAGGCTCTGCATGTATAGGGGTAGGCAGTATATAAGAAATCTCTGAATCTTCCTATTAATTTTGTTGTAAACTTAAAACTCAAAAAAATAGATTATTTTTTTAAATTAGGTTAACTATATATAAATGGTATGAATGCCAAGAATATTTATCACAGACTTACAAAATAATACAATTATATTTTATTTAAGAATTTATTTGATACCTTTGTCTTTGTGAATGAAAAATACTATTTGGAAACTGAATAAGTCATAATTGCTTGGAAGTGCTTTTAGTGGTACCTGAAAAATATTAGATTAAACATTAAATATGTTACTGAGGCCCAAGGGTACACAAGCACCTGATTCCAGGGGTCCCAAACAGATGAAGTTTGGCCACTCACTGCTAACAAAATCCAAAGGCAGAGAGGAGTGGTGGCAAAACAAGAAAGGGATTTATTTCAGTGAGACCAATACCGGGAAGATAGCGGGCTAGTGTCCCAAGGCCATCTCCAAAGTGCTGGAAATACTTATAGGTTTATATAAGGAGAAAATGGGACAAAGATATGTGGGTACATGCAGCAGAGCAGAAAAGATCAGGCCAATCATTGTCCTGAGGTCAATCATGCTGGCTCTAGCTGGTATCAGAGCAGTCCTTACTGCTAGAGGGGGTAGCTTTGGTTCCCACCATGGGATGCTTTGCCCGCAGGGTCTTTGCCTAACTTAAAAGATAAGCTGCAAAGAAGAATTTAATTAGAAAGTACAGACTGAGGTAGTTAAGGTGACAACTAGGTCCTCTTTCAAATAGAGTATTCATGTTAAATTAATAAGAAGTAAAAATCAAGTTTCTTTTGATACAATTTGATAATGCAATGATAATTTAAATTGAAGTTATTAAAATTGTAAACAAAACCTCTGCAGAGGTCCAGAAAGAGCACTACAAAGAGTAGTAACTTACATATATATATATATAAAATATACATACCATATATATATACATATATAAGTAGTAATTTGCATATACATATGTATATCATATACATACACAGATATATATATACACATATATATATAATCAGCAATAGATCAACTGTATCAATTGAGAATGAGCTATAAGAGCAAGTTTCTTGAGTATATTTTATACCTTTAATGGACTTCTGGTATACCCTACATTGTGAAAATAATGGTAGCTTTGATTCCCTATGATTATTCACAAGCTGTATTTGCTGAACACTTTCTTTCAGATGGTCATCCTCTAAATTAAATAACTTTGTAAATTATGTGTGATTCCTGGTTCCACACATAATCCACTTCTCACATTCTGGAAATAACAACTATCATGTCCTCAATAGCTAACAAAGTGACTCCTTTAAGATACATCTACAAGATGCCCAGCAGATGATTAATTTTTATCCAAATCAGTGACTTTAAAAAAAATGCTTGCGAAAATCCTTCCATATGCAAAGAACTACTAAGGGTATTTAGGATTATTAAGACAGCTCTTCTCCTCAAAAATACTTCACGTCTGATTCAAATAAAGAAACTTAAGTGCTTGGGGGTGGGGAGGAATTAACTCACAATGCCAGATATCAAATAAAAAATAAATTCACAAGACAAAATAAGATTAATTGCTAAGTGAACACTCTACAGTAAGAAATGTGAGTTCAGAGGTAAGACACAGTGAGATGGATGGAGGCAGGACATCTCCACAAAAATTGTAATAGAACCACATCTTAGAAAACGATCAAGTCTGGAGTAATTGGAAGGACTGTGGGAAAAGCCAACCTTCAATATCTTGTTACTGTAATGAGAAAAGCCTACTGAACCAGATGTGGTGTTCATAACTATTATTCTTTTTTCACTGTGAGTCCCCAAAAATTGCTTTTTTATTCTCCAGCTATCACTCCCACGATAAAGTGCTTCACACAGCCTCTATTTTGGTAGTCATCTTAAATAATCACAACTACATATGGTAACACCCAACAACCTGCTTCCAAGTCACATATTTGAGGAAAAGTACAAAAGTATTGTTTCCTGGTGTTAGAACTCTGTTTCCTCTCAAATGCTGACCCCTCAAAATGGCAGAGGTCACAAATAGATCAATCATATGAAAGGGTGACTGGGAGAGTCATATATACCTCTCCACTTAATACAGTATCTATCTTAGTTCATGTGTTCTCAGCCATTGACTATTAAACGGTTACGGAAAAAAAAATGCTCTCATTTACAGTACAGGTGTTTGTGGAAAAACGCATCTGGATTTAAAACCAAAGGTGTTAAAAAGCTTTGTCAAGCAAGGGAGTATCCAGTCAGCTAAAATTGGCGGTGCCAGGCTGCTCTGATGAAATGCCCCGGGACGCTTTGTGCAGAGTGTTGAAAAAGCAAATAATTTCTCTGATCTCCAGAACATTGGTCTTTGGACTTAAAAAGCACTCCTCCTCATGGTGGAAAATGCACATAGGATACACAGACCAATTCTGACTGCCAACCAGACAGAACATGAACCACCCATTCTGGAAAAGCTTTCATGAATACAGTAGCAAGGACATATTTTCTGACCTAGAACTTGTTTTTGTCCTCCCCAGGACTACTATGCAGGGAAAAAATTGGGGTGAAAAAGACATTTCAGTGAATACCCCTATTTTATCTGGCACCTATGGATTACTTGCATGGGGCAAATACTGTTTCATAATATTAGTATGATTTCCACCCAGCCAGAGTTCTTAAAAATCACTCTCTCCAGACCTCCACTTCAAAATAAATGAAACAAAAGAAACAAAGCAAAGCAAAATGAAACAAAGCAAACTATAAATATTGTACAATAAGCTCTGGATTCCAGTTTCCTTAAAGACACTAGAAAGCTAAGAGACCTTGAACAGTAGAACTTTGGAGGTCAGTTCATGGACTTACACAAATTACTACAAATAATGGGAATTAGTAACCTGTTGTTCTCTCTTTGTCTCTTGCATTAATGATATTTACAATATCAGCCAAAGAGAGTTAGTAGTTGCATATTTTTTAAACATATCTTTAATCTTCCATCACTAATCAGGGTTTCTATTTGACATGCTCATCTACTCCTCTCCTTTTTTCCTTGTCTTTGTTCTTTTTTTTTTAAACTTTCCCTCATTATTTCTTACAAAGAGATCTATTCTTATCTGATCATAGAACAATTTCTGCTACTTAAAAATTTGAATTAATATAACTTTGACACAGAAAGCTGTATTTGGAATAAAACAGGGTTTTCTAAAAAAAATCTGTATATTTTGCAGAGGACATATTTTCATTTAGGTTAATAGATATTGGTCATGGTGGAATGCAAGGTGCATATTCACTTTATATATATTTTTGACATTTTTGTGAATAAACATGAGAATTACCATAGACTATAATACTATGGAGATAAAATTTGCCGAAGGTTAACAAGAGCTCATTCTTCTTTTGGCTTCAGCTGTAACAGTTGGGGAAAACTTCAGTTTTAACACTGGCCTCTCTCCACACCAGTTTTATTGCAAGACCTCACCAGTGATTCTACTTACTAACTAAAAGGGATGGGACCTCTGTGTACAAATCAGACAGTAACTAGATAAGAAATGTCTATTCTATTATCAATAGGCTTTATTTTGCATAGGTAATTTTTTCCTTAACTAATGTATGAAATAGAAAGGTAATTTGTTTTATTTAGACACTTGCAATTTTGATTATGCACACATACATACAGAGACATAAACACATGCACACATATAATATGAAATAAGATATTAACCAAAAGTTTCTGAGAAACCAAGGCACAAAGATGTGAAACTCCAGACCAGTTTTTGTACTTTCAAAGCAAATATGGGACAACAACATATTATGGTTCTAAGAAGACATACATTCAAAAGGAAGACTTTTGAGAGGATTTCTTTGGGAAGAGGTGTTTTTCCCCTGCAACTCAAATGAAGAGTTTTCTCCTTGGCTTCAGGGAGATTTTATATGATGCCCAAGGTTATGAGACAGGGGGACACCTAACTGGCCCTGCCTGGGAAATCCAGATATAAAGAGGGGAGAGATGCTGGGGTAGACAGCAGAGCAGTCATGGTCACACTAGGATAGGTCAGGAAAAGAACGTGTGTTTGCAGTGGACTGTCTCAAAAAGGACTTCTGGAGAAAAGATGTTATTGCCACAGAAGCTGGAGGTGAACTTCAAGATTCCTAGGGTCTGCACATGGACTAGCAGTCTGAAGAGGAGGCACTCACTGGGATCAGAATTGCAAGTCAGAAGCTCCAAAGATCAGATCAGAGCTCATCAAAGAATGCACAAGGGAGTAGGGAGAGAGAGAAAAGAAGAGAGAAAAAGAGAAAGAGAACCAAACTTACCAGGTCTGAAGGCCCAAACCTGGCTAAAATTGTTTCAGACAAGGCAGACATCCCTCTGCTTCCCACTGAGTTCTGCCCCTAGTTCTCCCTGCTGGTGTTGGAAATAGCAGCCAGTCAGTAAGGAAGGAGAGGAGAAAGAAAGAGGCAGAACCAATTACTACTCCTTCTGAAGGCAGGTTCTTCCCAAGGCTCAAGAGAGGAAAGTCTCACCTTTAAATGGAGTTGTAAGCTTTAATCATTATATATATGGCTTATATACATATAGATCTTATATATGATTTATGTGATTATATATATTACATATATATGACTAAATACTGTGACAATATGACAATATTATTATTAATAGTTGTACTATTAGTAGTTCTATCTACAAAAGAATAGAAGTCATGAGATAGGAATTGAATACATTCTCAAAGGATGGTAGCTACTCTTGTGGTGAGCATAGTATAACTTATAGAATTGTCAAATCACTAAGTTGTACACCTGAAACTAATGTCACATTGTGTGTCAATTGTACTCATAATTTTTTTTTAAAAATTGAAATCTTAAATTGTTCCCACTTATTCCATTTACTATTTATATTGGAGAAAGAGGAAGGGATGCGTGCATGCAAGAGAGCTTCTCTTTAATTTGTAAAAATAATTTAGGAGAACATTTAACCCCTTAAAATCCATTGCAAGGGGTTTATTCCTTTGTCAGCAGATATTTATTAAGCATTTGCTATGGGCCAGGTATTGGGCCATATACAAGTGGAACACAAGAGTCTCCCCTTGTTAATATCCAAAGCTTATAGTGATTCTATAAAAATAAATTTTATGGTAAAAATTATTTGGAAAAATAGGACAAATGTTACAGGCAATCTTAATCAGAAATGGGTTAAAAATTATTCCTCTAATAGCCATAAAACAACAACATCCCTTCCCCCCAACATATATGTATGGTCTAGCTAGGAAGGATGTGTTGCCAAAATGATTCAAGCAATAAGACTTGCTGTTTACCATTATTTTCATGTTTATTTACAATTTGTTATTTTTTATACCCAAGGATTCAGGCCACTGATAAGATCCAGTCTTCTCCCAGTCTGAATTGGAGTTGTTAAATCTAGAAGATCCCACTATGTTTGCGAAATGCTCTAGCACCAGGGTCCCATGTGATTTTAGAAACATGTTTTGTCAATGGTGAGATATTTGACAAAATATCCAAATTTATCTGAAGTTTACCACAGTAGCTTCCCGAGCTACCTCCTCCATAGGAAAGAAGAGAAAGTGTTTATGAGCCCCTTGAATGTTTTCTTCTCCTGCAGGCTCTTGACTGTTGATGATACCCAGTTGTTCTGGCTTCAGCAGACACTTCCTTTTACCCCTCCCTGACTATACTTGTAGTGTAGATATTTTAGAAGAAAAAAATTTTGAAATTTGACCACTAGGTACAACGTGATGCCAAAAACAGCTGTTAACTCCCTAGAAGGAAATATCTATTTTCCTCTCCTTAAAAGGAGTTTTACTTCTCAGTAGATTAAGAGAATGGTTTTCAAATTTTGACCACTCATAATAAAATGTATTTTATATCACAGCTGTAGAAATGGCCCAATTCCTCAAGTATATAAACATATATGTAAATGAAAAAAAAAAAGTTTTGATACAATACTAAACCTTGGGTATTAATCAGTTTTGCTATAATAATGCTGCATAACAAACAATCCCATTTGTAATGGCTTACATTAATAATTACTTCTTTCTCAAACATCGTTTTACGCATCAGCTGTAACTCTAGTGGGACTGGCAGGATCTGCTGGGTCAGGCTCCAGGTTGAGAGTTAGAATCAGGTTTACTTCACCAGTCTCCTATTTATGGACCAGAGTCTTCTCTTGTGAGATTTTACAGGTGCCCAAGAGGGCATTGTGTAGAGACACAAGATACTCTTAAAGCTTCTGCATAGAACTGTGTACTGCCACTTCTGTCTACGTTTAAATTGTCACAGCAAATTGCACAGCCAAGCCCAAATCAAAGGCCAAGTCACAGCAAGAATGGGAAGGGGAGGAAGAATTCTGAAAGAATAATACTATCTACCACAATGTGTTTCCTGTGATTCATATTATTTTCTGTTTTAATATTCTCTTTCATTCTCCCCCAACCTGATTCTACAACTGGTAAGTGGGTCATCACCCACACTTTATAAAATAATGAACTGAAGCATCTCTGAAACATGGTACCCAATCAAAACCCAATAATGGAAATTTGTGGTTGTAAAATACCTGTCTGGAAAGTTCTAGATCTGGATCTGCCACTCACTAGTTATGAAGCTATGAATAAATCATTTTACATCTGAAGACTTCAGATAGCTTTAAAACAAATGGCATCCACATCTTTCAAATAAATGTGTTTTTTGCCTTTTTGTTATGTGCTCAAATAGTTTTTAATATGCCAAAAAGGGCATAATATCCACATTACTACTTAGCAAATATACAATGCTTGTCTCTAAGTAGATATGATAATGTTTATTGAAAATAGCAAGACATCTCTAGATGATGGAAGAAATTGGGACTCATTAGGTTGTAAATTACTCTCCCAGTTTTCCATATGATGAGGGAAGTGTGTGATGTGACCAACAGAAGGAGATTCAATAAAAAGAAGCTAATGGTATTATTGGTTTTCAATTAGTTACATCATCTGAACCTCATGATTAATGTACAACTTTTTTTGACAGTCCATCTCTTTGTTAAATACCATTCAAAAGTACAAAAGTTTCTTCCTTTCAATTTTCTAAATTTAATATGTAACATTTTATTAGTTTTATGGTTAGTAGGTATGCTTATAATTTTAATATATTTTTTCCAATTTCACTAAATTTTTGAAGGGGCAGGATAAAAATTTTAACAACTTTGTTTAAATAGCAAAAAAAACTAACCCTTTGAAGCATACCATTTAATGATTTTTATTAAATTTATACAGTTGTGCCATCATCAAAACAATTCAATTTTAGAATTCTTCCATCACTACAAAAAGTTCCTTTGTGCTGGTTTGCAGTCAATTCCCCTTTCTGCCGTAAGTCCCAAGCAACTTTGGATCTATTCTCTGTCTCTATAGATGTGACTTTCTAAAATTTCTTATGAATAGAACCATACAATATGTCATCTTTTTTGTCTGACTTCTTTCACTTAGCATAATATTTTTGACAATTATCTCTATTGTTGCATGTACCAGTAGTTTATTCTTCTTTACTGCTGAGTGGTATTCCATTATATGGAAATATCACAGTTTGTTTCCATGCACAAGTTGATGGATATTTGGATTATTCTCTTTTTGGCTCTTATGAAAAGTGCTGCTATGAACTTTTGCGTACAAGTCTTTTTCTAGACATAAGTCTTCATTTCTTTTGGGTAGACTCTTGAAATGAAATTTCTGGACTATATGGGAAATAATATTTGTTTTAAAATCTGCCAAACTGTTTTCCATAGTTCTTGTACCATTATATTTTCCCATCAGCAATGTAGATGGGTTCCAATTTCTCCACATCATTACCAACACTTGTTATTGTCATATTTGGGGATTATAGATATACTACTGTGTATGTAATGGTACGGCATTTGGGGTTTAATTTACATTTCAGTAAAGACAATGTTTACCATCTTTTTATTTTCTTACTAGCTCTTCATAAATAATTTTTATTAGGTATTCATATTCCTTGGTGAAATGTCTATTCAAATCTTTTGCTGATTTTTAATTGGCTTGTTTTATTTCTTATTAATGAGTTGCAGGAGCTTTTTATATGTCTGTTACAAGTTCTTTATAAGATAATATTTCAAACTATTTTCTTGTAGGTGGCTTGTCTTTTCATTTTGATAATGGCGTCTTCGGAGAAAAAAAGCTTTAAATATTCATGAAGTTCAATGCATTTTAATGCATTTAATGCTTTTAGTGTCATGGATAAAAAATCTTAACCCAAGATTACAAAGAGTTTCTCCAATGTTTACTTCTAGAAGTTTTGTAGCTTTAGCACTTATATATAAAATAATGACAAATTTGATGAAATTTATGCTATGGTTTGAGGGTCTAAGTTCATATTTCTGCATATGGAATATCCAATTTTTCAGCAGTATTTATTGAAGAGTATCTTTTCTCCATTGAATTAAAGTTGACAACTTTTAAAAGTCAATTGACCATAAAATTAAGATTTTATTTCTCAATTCTCTAATCTGTTAAACACAAACATGCAATGTTATATTTAAAAGTTTTGTGATTCAAAAGACATCAAGAAAGTGAAAGGATAATCACAGAAAGGGAGAAAATATTAGCAAACCATATATTTGATAACAGACTTGTATCCAGAATATGAATATGTAAAGAACTCTTAAAACTCAATAATAAGACAACCCATTTAAAAAATAGGGAAAGGATTTGAATAAACATTTCTGCAAATAAGACATACAAATGGCCAATAAGCATAAGATAGAGGCTCATGATCATTAACCATTAGAAAAACACAAAAGCATAATATGATACTTCATACCTAGTAGGATGAGCAAAATAAAAAAAGACAGGAAATAACAAGTGTTGATGAGGATATGGAGAAATTAGAACCTTCATAAATTGCTAGTGGTGAGTTAAAATGGTAGCCACATTGGAAATATGAATGAGAAACTGGCCCCAAAAATTCCAGATAAAATCTTGTGGTCAGCCCACCATCTTGGAAAACTCTCCCCTGGCCTTGCGTTGAAGCTCGGTTAAATGAGGATTTAAGAGATGTTATCTTGATGGTGTTTGAGCGGGGTTTATGTTGGGGAAGGGAAGGTTAAATAACCTTGTGTGTGGGACCCTTGGGGCTGATACAACGAACTACCATTTTGTTTTCTATTGCTGAATGTATAATTGGTATTGATATTCTTCATGTCCATTCCATGAGTGTTTGCCAGGGCCAGAGGTAATTCTTCTGACTGGAGAGTCCTCATATAGAGAAATGCTAGTACCTTTGGGGTTGCACAGCCCTAATGAGTCCTTTGAGCCACAAGTCTATGTGACTGATGATATTGTCAATCGGTACCTCTGGCCAGTTGGCAGGCACCTTTTGGGGTTTGGGACTCAACCTCACCCTGACATGGCTATCAGATACACTCCTTTGGAAAAATAAAGATATGCTTTGTTGAAACTGAGCACCTGCCCATGGAGGCCATGTAACTCTCCAGGCTGAGATCCCCATTTTGGGTCAAGCCCACCCAGACTCAATGATTAACAAAGTGGAAAGAGCCCAACAAGCCTTGCTGGATAAGTGGAAATGGTATAGTCTATGGTATAGTCATGTGCACAACTAATCTGATCGCAGCAGCACCTTAGCTTTACATGATAAAAGCAGCAGCTTGCTTCTTTGCTTGCTCCCTTGCCTGCCTTCCTCCTTCCATCCCTCCCTTCCTCCCTCTCTTCCTTGGCTTTAGGTAAGTGTTCCATTCCTTCCTCTCTCTGCCTCCTGAAACAAAGCTGTTATTGCAGCAGGGCCATCAATTTTGACTCCGTTTCCCCTAAATGCCTGGGACCCCTGCACTGAGCGCTTGTCTATACTGAAACTTGATGGTGTCCACAGCACAGCTGTTCCATCTCAGCACCAGCTGCACACAAGCAAGCATTAACCAAGTTCTTTCAGGGTGGGTCGAGAGCAGTCTTTATATCAGGGCTTTTTTAGTCTCACTTCTAAGGTATTCCCTTCCTGTGGTCTCATCCTGATGCTTTGGGTATTCAGCACAGCCTCTCCCCTGGCCAGCAGGGAGACACATCCCCTGCCCTGGGAGAGCTCTAAGGGCTGCTCACCGTATTGCTTCCTGGCAGCATTTTCTGTGGAAGTCTGGCTTATAAATTTTCACCCTCTGCATGCAATGATTTATATTCGAAGACTAATGAGGACCCCTGTATAGATTTCTCAAGCACTTTTTCTATGTAATTCTCTTCTCTCAGCTATTGTCCCCTCATATTCTACCTGCCTTGGCCTCCCTTTACTCCTATCTCTGCCTCCTCAGCTCCGCAACATCCTGGGCATGGTCCAGGATGCCCCTTCGAGCACTGCAGTCTGGAAATTGTTCACCTCAACTGATAACCTTCTCAGGGATTACAGGCACACACTTCCTGTTGGCTGATGTCTCAAAAGAGTTTCTTCCTACATTTTGTGCAATTTTCTAGTTTTCTTGTTTGTTTTATAGCAAGAGGTTAATTATAGATGCTTGTTACTCTCTAATGGCCTGAAGTGAAAGTCTACATTTATTTTTAAATGTGAATAATTATAAATGCACCATTTAGTAAATGGTCTATTTTTCCTCTACTGATTTGTAATGCCAGTTCTGCCATATGTTAAATTTCCTTCTATAACTGTGTCTTTTTTCTAGGCTCCCTGTTTTGGTTGGATTGATCTTTATGCCTTTCTTGGGACATTACTATATTATACTAATTGTTATGGTTTGGTAAGAAGTCCTCATATCCATAACCTAACCCCCCAAATTTTTCAGTTTTATTTTTAGCCATTTAATCATCCAGAAGTTAATTGTCAAGTTCCATAAAAATTCCATTGGTGTTTAGAATAGAATTGCATTAAATTCATGAATTATTTGGACAAAAGCTGTGATAGAAAGCTAGTTATATTCTTCCTGATTTTTATGATATTGCTTCTAAAGTTTTATAATAATATGTAAGGCTCAGTATAGGTTTTTATTATAAATCAAAGAAATTTCAAATTCCCTTCCTTTTCTAGTTTGCTAGATTTTCAAGAAAAATTCTTGAAGTGTTGCTGAATAATTTATTTTGTATTGCTGTATTATGTGTACTTTATCTTTTGGTCTTCAGGGGTATTTTATCATAACAGATTTTCTGATGTTACCTTTTTAGAAAAAACCTTACATGCCCAAGGTTTATTATTTAGATTCTGATGAGTATATTACACTAAGAAGTTATTTTGGATTTTTGTATTCAAGTTTATAAGTGATATTTACCTACATATTATTTTTCTGCACTTTTTCTCCATTGATGTTTTTTCCAGTTATTATAGCAGGATCCAAGACAGAAAGAGTCTGAGCACAGTACAAGTTGATTTCTCTCACTGGTAGTCTAAGCCTACAACGTCAGGGCTCTTATGGTTGCTCCACACTGTGGGGAACTTAGGTGTGTGTTTTGTTTCTCAGACCCCTTTATCAAGTACCCTTCATTTCATGGTCTAAGAGCTTTTTCCAGGTCCAGATGCAAGTCAACATTCCAGACAGTAGCAAATGGAAAAGGAAAAGGAGTGGGGACGATATCCTTTCCTTTTAAGGCATAACCTTTCACTCCATGCATCACTCCTATTCATATATCAATGATCAGAAACTAGTTACACGGCCCACCCAGATGTAAGAAAAACAAGAAATGCAGCCTTAGTTGGGAGCTTGTGAGTTCAGCTAGCTAAAATCTGTATTGATATGAAAACAAGAAGAAATTTCATGGATCAACTATCAATCTTTCCAGATTCCATAACTCTGGACATACAAATACCCATATGCATCCCTCTTTCCATCCCTAGAATACACTGAACTGACCTCAGGGGACGAAAGCCCAGCCTCTCATTCAGGTGCAGCACTGAACCCAGATGTCAGGATCTCTTGGGAACATTCAGTCTTCTTCAACAGACACAGACATAGCTTCTCATATAGCTCCTGTTATGTAAAAGACAAATGATCTGCCCTTCTAATATCCAGGATACAACCATAAATAGTAAGCACAGTAAGATGTCTCAATGGGCAAAGGAAAGGATGGGAATCACACAGGTTTATAGCAATCATCAAATCCCTCTGGGATGGAACTGAGAAAACTCTCAATTGGAAATGGAATGTAGTACATTCCTTGTAACATATTGCAGAATTTCCTTTCTTAAAAAACGAATAATGTTCCACTGTATGTATATACCACATTTTGCTTATCCTTTCATCCATCGATGGACACTTGGGTTACTTCCATGTTTAACTATTATGAATAATGCTGCTATAAACATGGGTGTAAAAATATCATTTTGGTACTCTACTTTCAGTTCTTTTGGGTATATACCCTGAATTTGGTTTGCTAGTATTTTGTTGAGGATTTTTGCATCAGTGTTTATAAAGGACATTATTCTGTAGTTTTATATTCTTGTGTCTCGTGTCTCTTTCTGGTTCTGGTATCAGGATAATGCTGGCCTCATAGAATAATTAGAAAATGTTCCTCATCTTCATTTTTTTTGAAAAGGTTTAGAAATATTAATTAGTATTATTATTAATTAGTATTAATTCTTCTTTCAATACTTGGTAGAATTTGCCAATGAAGACATTTGGTTCAGGGCTTTTCTTTCTCAGGAGATTTTTGATTACTGATTCAGTCAATCTCTTACTAGTAATAGGTCTATGCAAATATTCTATTTCTTTGTGAGCTAGTAGGTTTTGTGTCTCTATGAATTTGTCTATTTTGTCTAAGTTGTCCCATTTGTTGATGTATAATTGTTCATAGTAGTCATAATATCTTTCATTTCTGTAGAATCAGTAGTAATGTCACACTTTTATTTCTGATTTTTGTGATTTCAATCTTCACTCTTTTTTTTCATAGTTCATCTAGTAAGCCTTGCAATAGTCCTGTCTCTTCTGGAGAGAGCATTATGGGCTCACCTACTTATCAACACAGGCCTCATAGTGCCCTGACTCCTTTAAGGTGTAGAAGAAAGCAGACCATGGCTAAAGCCTCACTCACTACTTCACATTCTAATTTTCTTCCTTATTTGTCTACCCCACCCAGTTCATGAAGATCACTTTTTATGTATTAAATGTGCCTATGTCTTTTATATCATATATTTTCTTTTTATATATTTTGGATCTCTTATTTCTATATATGATGGAGTAGAAGGGTTATTTTGAAAGTCTGTACATTTACCTATGCACTTTTTTTATAAAGATTTTATTATTTATTTGACAGAGAGAGATAGTGAGAGCAGGAACACAAGCAGGGGGAGTGGGAGAGAGAGAAGCAGATTCCCCGCTGAGCAGGGAGCCCAATGTGGGGCCCGATCCCAGGACCCTGGGATCATGACCTGAGCTGAAGGCAGATGCTTAACGACTGAGCCACCCAGGCCCCTGTTACCTATGTACTTTTAAAATTCCATTGTTTTGATTGTAGAGATCAACACACATTGGAATAACTACAGACTGCCCCTTTTGTAGAAACCAAATTGTTTTATTTCTTTCACATTTTATGGTTTCACTCCTGACTTTTGCCAGTTGCCCTTGAGTTATAGACACAGAGTATAACTTATATGACTTTTCATTACATATTCCTCCAGATAGATATATAGATATAGATATAGATAGATAGATGATAGATAGATAGATGATAGATAGATAGAAAGATAGATAGATACATACATATATACATACATACATATGTACACTTTTCTTGTTGGTCTGTACTTCTACTACGCCTTCAAGATTCAACCCATGCCTCACTTTCTCCAGATGTCTTCCCTGACCTTCAAGGCTGATGAATATGTTCTCATCACACTTCTTCAAAAGTATTTACCATATTATGTACTATAAATTTTGGTTTGGTTTGGTTTGGTTTACTGCCCTAATCTAGGCAGTAAATTTCTTAAAGGCAGGGATCATGTCTTATGTACCTTAGTTTTCCCAGTGCTTAGCATGGTTTCAGGAATATAATCAAAATAAAATAAAATGTGTTTAAATGAATATTAATTCATGAAGTTAATTGTGAAAGAAAGTACAGCCTCAGATGTAGAGGATAGAGTCCTTGAGTCCCTCATTATTTACTTCATGACCTTATGTAAATAAATTATACTTATGAAGATAAAGTATTTGTTTTGCTGTGCTTTGTTTCTAATCTATAAAAATGCAGAAGGCATACTCTGTATGCTAGTAATGCTACTGCCAGATACTTTTATTACCATCTCATTATATACAATCTAAAGATATTTTAGAACCCAGAGTAATTGTGTTTGAACACACGTGTCATTAATTTTAAGTGATATTGTCAAAATATTGTTTTTAAATCTGAAAAATATGACTTTTATGTGAATATAAAGTACATGTCAAAAAATTATTTAACTTATTATTAATAAGAGAATCAACCACAAGTGTATTAAAGCTGCTTCAATGAAGAATCAGAGAAATTAAATATATAGTCACTGAAAGAAAAGTATGCTGGAATAAAATTGCTAAATTAGATACAAAACTAGTAAGTATTGTATAGGACAAAAAATTGTACCATTTAACCTTATATTTCTTGTACTAGACAGAAATTATTTACATCTTTATTGAAAAGACTTTACAAGGTAACATGTTAATTTTCAGTTTGGGACTTAATCAATAATAAATGGTAATTTAATTAAAGGTACACTCTCCTAAAGAATTAAATAATCTTTGAGTACAATGTAGACAATATTCCAGGACATGTTCTCAATCTTTTGTCTTAATGCAAATTTTATATATTTTTAATAATTTTTTCCCCGGATCTTTAAAAGAAAAACCCCATCACTGTCTATGAATGAATGTATATCTCAATTCCCTAGCAACTGAATAAAAAATAATTGGTCAACTACATCAAAAACTAATGATGTAATGTATGGTGATTAACATAACATAATAAAAAAAATTGATCAAACAATTGCTTTGATGCTTAGAAGTAATACATTTCCTAGTCTTTGGTACATAAGAAGATTTTCAAATCACATCAAAGTATTGCTGCAGAGTAAACTTATAACTTGTCACTGTATCCAGGTTTTATTTCAACTGTTATGATCTTTTACCATGGATTGCTGGTTTCTTTGGCAGTGTACATAACATATTTCACCTTGAATTAAAACTAGAGAACTCTGAACTCCAAGTCACATACTTTGCTTAAGTGATACAAATCTCTCAATATTTGAAGGATCTTGCAGTTGAATTAATTTTAAGCACTTACTCTAGGATGTTTTTCATAACTGCTTTGATTCATATAGTGGCCAGGTCATTATTTGAAAAAAATGCATTATTTAAAAAAAAAAACCTAAAATCTGGATTCTTAGCATATATTTTTGGGAAGATCCTCACAGAAATAGGTCCTGAGTGGTGGCATTTAACTCCCCAATCTATTTTATGTTTAGGAAAGATCAATAGAGATCATGTATTATACTGGAATGTCATCACTTTTCTCCAGATTTATGGCTTTTGTTCTGGTCAGCACATAAAACCTGTCATTTTGGCAAATTGATTTTTTTTTTTGGAAGGGGAACCAATTGGCTTAAAGGTAATCTACTTAAACCTTAGAGTGAATCAATAGAGTTGAAAAAAATATGGAGGAAATATATATAGTCACATATTTATTTTTCAGAAGGTTCATCTACTAACATTTTTGTGACAGGTACAGATATTCACTGTATTTGTATATTTAGGGATAAAGGAAACTGAGTGAGTATGCTCCATAAATTTAAAGGTACGGAGGAAAATATTTTTTTCCAAGGAATATACAAAAATAGCATATGTTGCAGGAAAAAATGTTAGGGACAGCTTAATTTAATAGGTGGTCAGAAAAAAACATACCTAGGGAAGGACACCAAAAAGAGGCTAGAGGGCTAGGAAAGGAAATGAGATAAGGGTTCAGATTCAGAAAACACATTAGAATTTTTTAGGAGAGGTTTCTCAATATGGTAAAAGCCTCATGCACATCTGACAGTATAAGAACTGATAGGAGACCATTGCAGACTTTTGATAAAGCAGTGAAGAAAAGCAGGGAATGTGGTTAAGGGGTAAATGAATGTGAATAGTGGCATAGTGAATATATGATTTCAAGAAACACAACACAGATTGAAAAAAAGAAATTAAGTGTTACTTAAAAGAGAAACATAAGAGAAAGGGTCCACTTTTGAAGTTTTATTTTTCAGAAGTAGAAATTTTGTTCACAGATGAAGAAGCCAATGAAGAGAGAGAAGGAATATATCCAAGAAATTAATGATGCTTTAGAGAAGAAGGCCCTGGAAGATATGGGAATGAGAATTATTTTTTGAGTGTCTATTATTGGCTAACACATTTTACCCCATCTCCATCCCAGACGGAGAAACAAAAGCCCAGAGAGATGAAGCAATTATTACAACAGAAGGCAACTAGTAAATAACCCTAGAGTTCAAATGGAAGACTAGGTGACCCCATGCCCAAGCTCTTCTATGGCCAAAATTATAGAGGAGGGATTCCTAATAAAAAGAAATAGGGCTATATGGCTTCATTTCTGAGAAGCAGAAGGTAAATAGTTAAGTACAAATAGAGATATGTATAAAATGTAAAGTGAAAGGATAAAAATTGAGTTTTCATCTAACGGTCTCTATCTTCTGGCTCAAGTTGAAGGCAAAATAATGTTTGGAGAGTGTATTGGGGCAAATGGGGGTATGACGAGAGGAAGTACTTTAAGGAGCAATACAAGCTTGGAATAGCCTTGAGAACCATTCAATTTATCAGACGTTCTAGAGGAAAACTTATAATAACAAGTTTACCATTCCATTTCAAAAGAAAAGCCATCTTTGCTTAACATGAAGGACTTGAGTGAGCAGATGTTAGTGATTTAAGATCCGAGGGTCTAGAGCTCTCCTCTCTTTGCATTCCAGTGTGCTGGCAGAGGCAGGGCCTATCTTGGGTTTCCAAGGTGGGTCACTCACATGGGAGACCAAGGAGGCCATAACTCTGCTTTACACATCCTGGTGCAAAAGCATCTGGAATACTTTTGGCAGTTCTAATCTCCAGTGGGCAAAAAGTATATGGGAAAAGCTAAAAAATACTCAAGCAGAATTTTTTTTAAAAAAATGACATAGAGATTAGAACATTAGAGCCATAAGATGATGATACAGAAATTATAGCATGTTGGTAGGGAACAAATCCTAAAAATGTTCCTGGGCCCCTGGGCCCTCAAATGGAAAGCAAATGGAAAAAGTAAAGCACCTCCAAAACAGCTGGCCTTGAAAGTGTACCCTTTTTAGTCCTGAAGCATTAGCAGATGGTGGTATCTGCTTGTTGTTGCTGGTATTGTTTTTATTGTTTTCATGCGTTAATAATTAAATGCTGACAGCATACTTGGACCTGCTCTGAATATAGAAAACAGAGTTGTGTGGATCTCTTGGGCTTATCACCTAAATAAGACAAAGACTTTCAAAACCACCAAGGGAGAGGACATAAATAATCAAAGATTATTACCTATTCTGATTGCATTTTTCCTTCATCTTTTATTTTTCCTGACCGGTTGCCTTCAGTCTGGGGGGCAAGCCATCATAACTGGATGACTTGCTGAAGAAAGCGATTCTTTTGAAACAATGAGAGATGAAAGAAGGTTACTTTTCTGGATTAATGAGAAGAGTAACTTCAGAGCAAAATAGAAGAATCATAAAGAAAGCCTCAATACTAAGGCTAGACCAATCACAGCAGAGCAAATCAGGGCTGCCAGAATGAGGAAGCAGTAAAGAACAACACAGGGTCGAAGGAGGTCTCTATGAATTGGAAGTCAATATACAAGCAGAAGAATGTTTTCATCAATGTGACTAAAATCACCACTGGATTAGAACAAATTTACAATGCTCTGGATGGGAAGCATGAGAGATGGGGTTAATAGGATAAGGCAGGATTACACCATAGGGGCTATAGACATGGAACTAAAGCATAGATTGTATATTACACCATAAGACTAGTACCATTATATAATAATTTCTTAATCTAACCATCAAAATTTCAATGGGACATGAATTATACTTATGTCATAATTCTACATGAAATAGAACAATTAAGGGGGTCAGTACATTCACACCTAATTCTAGCTAGCTCAAAATCTGACTGTAGCTCAGACTGAGCAATTAGTCTTGGTTAAGCCACTAACCTTTCTAGGACTTCATTTTTTTCATCACAAATAAAGTGTTATTACTTCAAAAGAGTAAACAATTTCTCAGGATGCACATGTTAGACAACTTTGCTAAACATGTATTATCTTTTTTATTCTTTCTAAATACCCACAATGTAGGTAATATTGTTCTCCCCATTTACAAGTAATGTTAGATTGGGGCCAAAAAATGGCACCTTTTATAGGCAAATAGAATCTAGGCTTTTTTTCAAGAGGCAATAAAGAGTCATTGAAACAGAGAAATTTGAACACAGAGACTTTTGTAGGTAAAGGAATATAGCATTAGTGTGCTAGGCATATTAAAGAAGAAATATGAAAGCAAGGAGATCAGTTAGGAGATTATTATCATAGTCTAGCCCTCAAATAGTAATGAGAGAAAAAATACCACTTGATAACTACTAGGATGAAGAGGAAGAGGAGGAGGAGAAAGAGAACAAGAACAAGAAGGAGGAGGATAAAGGGAAGGAAGAGGAAGGCAGGGAGATGGGGAGGAGGAGGAGGAGAAAAAGGAGGAAGAGGATAAGAAGTTGTTTCAACTTCTCCACATTCTGCTGGTGAGGATGTGGAGAAGCTGGAACACTTGTATATTGCTTGTGGGAATGTAAAATGTTGTTCCTGCTATGAAAAACAGTTTGGCTATTCCTCAAAATGCAAAACATACAATGTCATATGACTCAGCAATTCCACTCCTAAGTGTATGCCCAAAGGAATTGAAAGCAAGCACTTGAATAGACACTTGTATACCAATGTTCATTGCAGCATTATTTACAATAGCCAAAAGCTGGAACAACCCAAGCGCCCTCAATAGGTGATGTATAAACATAATATGCTATATACTACAATGGAATATTCAGCCATAAAAAGGAAGGAAATTCTGACACATGCTACAACATGGATAAACCTTGAAAACACTATGCTAAATGAAATAAGCCAGACAAACAAGGAAAAATATTTATTATTTTATTTATATGAGGTACCTAGAACAGGAAAATTCAGAGAGACAGAAAGTAGATTATAGTTATCACCAGCTGAGAAGACAAAAGAATGGGAGTGTCTTCTCTTCATGGTGAGAGTTTCTGTTTGGGATTGTGAAAATGTTTTCAAAATAAATAGTGGTGATGGTTGCACAACATCACAAATGTAATTAATGCCACTTAGTTATACACTTAAAAATGGTTGAAATGGGAAATTTTATGCTATGTCTGTTTTAGCACAATTTTGAAAATTAATGAGATGATATACCAAAAACTATTGAACGATACACTTTAAATGGGTGAATTGTATGGTGTGTTAATTATATCTCCATAAAACTATTAAAAGAGAAAGAGATGCAGAGTAGGAACAGTGGATATATAGAAAAGATACAAAATATTTTTCCAGACCAGGAGTTGATGATTAATAGAATTTAGAAAATAAAGGGACTTTACAGATGTTTCCACTCCATATTGCCAGGAATGGAGCAGTGAAGAGGAGACACCGGGCATGTCTGGGAAAAGGGAAGAGCAAGTTAAAACAGAAGGGAAAGGAAGGACTGACAGGAAGGAAAGAGAGATACAGGAAAGGGAAGGCAGAGGTCATGCGCAGGAAGGTCCTCTTTAAAGGGGCATGGATGAAACAGTGGATAGAGGCACACAAACACAAAGCTCTAGTCAACTATCTTGACTGGAAAGAGGGAAAAGGAAGAGGACCCACAGTGAAGAAAAACTGAGATTCAGA
This sequence comes from Neomonachus schauinslandi, assembly GCF_002201575.2. Lineage (NCBI taxonomy): Eukaryota > Metazoa > Chordata > Mammalia > Carnivora > Phocidae > Neomonachus > Neomonachus schauinslandi. Next base: position 77,606,571 of record NC_058405.1, read on the forward strand.
GATGGAGAGATAAAAATAGGAGAGAACTAGAAATATGACTCAAAGAAAATGGTTAAGTATGCAACATAACAAAGAGGAGGTCCTTGGTGATATTTGGAGGAATAGTTTCAATTGTATTATAGAGCAGAAGCTAAAAAGACAAAAAACAAACAACAAAACACACACACACACACACACACACAAACCCACCTGAAATAATTTGAGTAAATAAGGGTCAATTTCTTTGAAAATTTTAGAAGTGCATTGAAAAAACAAGATTTTTAAGGGAAAGGTTGTACGAAAAAGCAACTTTCTATTTTATGCCCTTCTTTCATTTGATTTCATTGAAGAGTGAAGTTTTTTTGTTTTAAAATTTGGAAAAGCTTGGGGTGCCTTGGTGGCTCAGTTGGTTAAGCATCTGCCTTCTGCTCAGGGCATGATCCTGGGGTCTGGGATCGAGCCCCGCATTGGGCTCCCTACTCACTGGGGAGTCTACTTCTCCCTTTCCCCACCCCCCCACTCCTGCTCTCTCTCGATATCTCTCTCTCAAATAAATAAATGAAAATCTTTTAAAAAAATTGGAAAAGCTTGATAAACTTATGGCAAAAATCATCTGAAAGGAACAAATAATCAAGTGATTTTGTAGTGGGTGTGAGGATTACTGAAAGGGCCATTCTCTAAAGAAATAAGAAAAACTGGGATGAATTCCCAAATGGGAGGTAGGTATGGCAAAGAGAATTGGTACTTCCTCTTTAGAGGCAGGACAAAGGGAGAGATAAGAGGTGCTATTTTTCTGGAAGTGGAGAAGTGGGTTAATAAGGAGCTCCAGTGCTGAAAGTGGAGGAGAAATTTGAGAATGTGTTTACAGGCATGGAAGTTTCCACAGGAGTCAAAGAGAAATGGGTAAAAATATACTGAGCAATCCAACTGTAGCTAGATTGTATGTTGGTATGGGATTCCCATCAGGGTAGAGCATGTACCCATAAATAAAGAGATGTGTGGTTGTCACAGCCTGACTCCACGGCCTCATCTTTGACCACATTTGGTTAAAGAGTGAGACAATTAGCCCACCTAGAATAGAGCTAAGGACAAAGAAATGACAAAGTTGTACCATCTTTTTAAAATCCGTTTATTCAAGGTTATTTCCTGTCATTGCCCAGCATGAAGTCTGTGCCTTGGCCAAGCCACACTCCTCATTTTACTCAGAATACTATATCCCTTTGATTATGCTCTTCCTTAGAGCTGTCATGTTCTTCATTATCCTCCATAACTAACCACATTCTATTCATATGCAAGCTTTGGTTTCAGGAAACATTTCCAATACAAAAGATGCTTACTCAAGGTATTCCCTCCTTTCATCTAACTTCTTGACTACATATTTTGTCTTGTTCTGTCACTTTCGCTCTGAAAAATCCCCATGTCTCCTCAATAGTACTCTAAGTGTTTTTGAAAACAAAAATTCTATCTTGTCCTTAGTCCAGGTCAAGTGTCAGGAGAAAGTACTTCTGCAAACTCATGCTCATAAAATGACACAGATGTTCTGATCCACTGGAGTCTCTGGCAAGGCACAACTTATACTGTAGATCCCCAGTAACCTTGTTCAGGCCCGAATCAAACTGTCTCACTCCACACTTCTTAGTTTCCATTGCCTACAGGAATGTTAAAATCTCTTGTATTTTTTTAAAAGAAGTTTAATCTAGGATGCTTTGAGAACCTCTCAAATCCATGGCTTCCCAAATGCCTCCTCCCAGCTCACTTTTGACCTATCACTAAATGAAAAAAGGAAGAGAAGCCAAACAAGGAAAGAAGAAAAATGGAAGGAAGGAAGGAAGGAAGGAAGGAAGGAAGGAAGGAAGGAAGGAAGGAAGGAAGGAAGGAAGGAAGGAAGGAA
>NC_058405.1:77608450-77758332 GCF_002201575.2 Neomonachus schauinslandi
GAAGGAAGGAAGGAAGGAAGGAAGGAAGGAAGGAAGGAAGGAAGGAAAGAAGAGAGGGAGAGAGGGAAGAAAAAAGGGAGGAGGGAAGGAAGGAGGAAAGGAAGGAAGGGAGGGAGGGAGGGAGGGAGGAAAGGAAAGGAGGGAGGGAGGAAGGAAGGAAATGAAAAAAAAAGTGGAAACATTAGCTCACTCAGATAAAATACCAGTGGTTTAATGAGCGACCTGAAGCATCCTCAGAAACATCAATTATTTGTGAAACCAAGACCAGAGAGCAACGGTGGACAACCTGCAGTACATATGCAAGCCTCATACACAGATGGAAAAATGATTTGCTGTTCACACAGCAGTGAGCTGCACTACGCCAGTGCATGGCCTGTTCCAAAGCTGATGTTTTTCTCTGGTCTTCCTGCCAAGAAAGTGGGGAAGCACAAGACAAGCCTCTCTGCCAGTGCCAGCTGAGGCTCAGCCCTGACCAGGCAGCAGCCAAGGACATGCATGGCTCCTGTCCTGTCCTGCTCAGCTTCGAGGGTTGGAGCGGTTGGAGTGCTCAGCCACCAGCTTCCAACTCCAGCACTGTCTCTGCCAGGTGAAGGGTCAGCAAAGTCAACCACCTACAGATTTTCCTGTCTTATCTCCAGCTACTTTCCACATTCTTATGATCTGGAATCATACTGGCCAAAACTGAAGGGCTGACCTCATGCTAAGTTTATTGTTCAATATGACAATGGATCCATATTGAACCTCCAAACCAATTTATATGTCATCTGCCTCCCAGGAGAGAGTTTACTCAAGTGTGGAATTCACCTGACAACCTGCATTCAGTTTCTGGATCAGTCCGACAAATGGTAAAGGATCATAACTGAGAAATCTGGCAATTTTTCTGAAAATCCTTAAATAGAAAATAAAAATCCTCTTTTCCTTGACATCTTCCAAGAAATCCTCTATTTTGACAGCTATTGGAAAGACACTGTTTCCTGTGTACTTAAGAATGGCTCCAAGTACCTACATATGACCCGTGATATGACAAGCATTGCAGGCCAGCATCCATGCTACTTTGCCTTTCTAGAATTTCTCTAGAATTAAATGCAAGATGTACTAGAGTCTGGAAATATATTTAGTGTCTTATATTTCCCCACGCATTAGTTTCCTAGCACTGTCATAACAAATTACCATGAACTCGGTGGCTTAAAACAACAGAAACTTATTCTCATACAGTTCTGAAGCCAAGTCCTAAATCAAGGTTTTGGCAGGGCCGTGCTTTCTCTGAAGAGGCGAGATGTGGATCCTTCTTTGCCTCTTCTAGTTTGTGGTGGCTCCAGGTATTGCTTGACTTGTAGACACATCACTCCAACCTCTGCTTCCATCTTCATGTGGCCTTTTCCCTGTGCCTCTGTGTCTTCTTTTCTGTATCTTTTTAAGACATTCATCATGGGTTTTAGGGCCCACCTTAATCCAAGACGGTCTCATCTTGAGATCTTTACCTTAACTGTATCTGCAAAGGAGCTTATTCCAAATAAAATCACATTTTGATGTTCTGGATAGACATATTTTTTCTTTAGGGGGACACCAGTCAAACTACTAGAACACTTTACTACCATGTGATGCTGGATAAATCACGAAATTACAAAGACACAGGATTTTTAATTAAAAATCTAATTATTCAAAATAAATATTTCAAATATCAAGAAAATATTATATCAGAGACATATACTCACAATCCCAGCTAAAGAAATGTTAGCTTTTTCCGTATTTATTATATTTTATTTTTTAATGAGATGATTTAAAAATAACAGTTTTCCATCTCATGCCCTGTCTACCCTCCCCAATTATAATAATTATTTCTGAAGTATGTTTGCATTCATTGATATTTGCTATTATTAACCATTATGTGTTATTTTAATTATATATGATGATATAAGTAAATCTGGCTTACTTATTTTAACTGCTGTGTCAGAGATTTTAGAATTGGAATTGACTTCTCCGAGCCTCAGAATCTTAGGTAATAATTCTTGCCTTCACCACTTCATAACATTGTGATAACTGAATAAGATAACTGCGTGAATGGTCCACATACACTATTTAGTCTACATGATTATTGAGTAGGATATTTCTTATTTTCCTCTAAAATATCCACCCCTTTTATTACTGTGTTCAAATTCCATATTCTCTGTGTTCCTTTCTTATACTGACTTTCAATAAGAGGCAAATAGGTTGCTGAACACTAATCCTGTAAAGGTTTTTCTGGGGACATCCAAGGTAATAAATTCCAGGTAAGCAACTTTCTGATGTGATACAGACATAGAGATTTGAGAAACTAAAAGAATGAATAGTTAACATGGCCCATACTTTTCCCTTTGAATGTCCATTTTCTTAGTTGGATTTTTGGCAAGGATGAAAAGCTGAAAAGTGATTGAAGTATAAGTATTTTGTATTATCAAAAGAATAGGCAAAGCTTGGGGATGCCAGGGTTGTAGATAGCAAACTTATGTAAATCAAGGAAATTTGCTTATATTCTGACCACATTTTAAAGATTTTAAGGATTTGTGCAGCAAAAGCACCAACAGGCAAAAAAAACATAGCTCCCCAAAATGACAATTTTAGTTTTGCCCAATTGCATCAATAGGCCACCTCCCTGAGATCCCCAAATTGTGTCCTAGAGAAGAGGAATGAGAATCAAGGTCAGGGAATTTTTTTGAGGAGTTACTAATTGTTCTTTTTTTTTTTTTTTTAAGATTTTATTTATTTATATGACAGAGAGAGACAGCGAGAACAGAAACACAAGCAGGGGGAGTGGGAGAGGGAGAAGCAGGCTTCCCGCTGAGCAGGGAGCCCGATGCAGGACTCGATCCCAGGACCCTGGGATCATGGCCCGAGCCGAAGGCAGACGCTTAACGACTGAGCCACCCAGGTGCCCTAATTGTTCTTTTCTACTGACATTAACTTTGGCTTTTAGAAAGAACTGCTTGCAGACAAAAGCACTGGGATGATTAAACTGCACATGCCATCACCCCTATATAACTAGATGACTGAGTTTGTTGAACACATTGTTTAGTATTACCCACTTTAGTAATACTGAAAAGCCTTTGCCAGTGTCAGCTACTGTGGTTTGAGCAGTAATTTGTTTTTAACTCTTCCTGAAGATAGGAATTGGTAAATACATTCAATTATCCTTTACAATTAGGCCTGAAACCTGATGCTAAGATCAAGTCATCAGCAAAGAAGGGAGTATTATACTTTTATTTTTACTAATTTTGAAGTGTACTTACTCATCTATTCAACAAAGATTTATTACATGTCTAATATGTGTCAAAACCATGCTCAGCCCTGAGGTACAAAGATGGAAAATATACAGTGCCTTCTCTTAAGAAGTTTTCAGATTATTAAAATATAGAAAAACAATGCACCAGCCCAAAGCCACCTTAACTAATCTAAGACTAGGGCTAGTAGATCAGAAAAAGCATTCCCAAGATCATTCCCTAGACTTGGAAAAGAGAAAGCAGAAATGATGCAAAATCAAAGTGATAAGAGAGGGAATGGGTAATTAGGAAAACTAAGTGGTCTCCATTAACATTTACAGTCAAGGGGTAGGCATATCTGTGTTTGGGGATAGAATATACACTATTTCTGTGACCTCCAAGAACTCAAGGGGAATATTTATTAATATTTATTTGTGGATTGTTCCAAGTTGGTGATGTTCCCAGTTGAATAACAGAAAAATCTCTATGAAACCCAGACCTCAAGTAATTTTCACAGATAAAGTTTCAAGAATCATACACTGATAATATTAAAAAAAAAAAATCACAAAACAGGCACCTGGTGGCTCAGTTGGTTAAGTGGCTGCCTCCAGCTCAGGTCATAATCTCAGGGTCCTGGGATCAAGCCCAATATTGGGCTCCCTACTCAGTGGGGAGTCTGCTGCTCCCTCTCCCTCTGCTGCTCTCTTGCTCACGCTCTCTCTGTCCCTCAAATAAATGAATAAAATCTTAAAAAAAAAAAAAGATCTCCCTTTTAAAAAAAAATCACAAAACAAATTAGGAAAAAATCCAATTGAGTGAGTGAGAGCCAGTAAAAGCAACATAAAATTGAATTAGACTAACATAGACTGCCAATATTAGAATTATGAGATATAAATACAAAGTATGTTTAAGGATATACAAGAGAGACTAGAATCTTGCAGAAAAAAAAATTCACAATAGAGATTAAAAATTCAAATGTATCATGTCTTTAAACTGGTTAGACAGAGCTGAAGAAATAGTGAACTGAAAAATAGTTTTGAAAACACTCCCCAAAATGTGATACCAAAAAATGTGAAATATAACAGAGAAATGTATCGATATAGGAGACAAAGTGAAAAGATATAACATATATCTCACCAGAGTTCCAGAAGAATTAATAGAAAACAGGAGATGAATTTTAGAGTTATTAGCTGAGAAAGTTCCAGAGCATAAACAATAGCAACAAACAACATGAAGAAAGAAAAAAGGAAGGAAGGAAAGAAAAAAAAGGAAGGAAGGAAGGAAGGTAGGACAGATGGATGGACAGACTTACTTCACAATAAGAAAACACAACACTGCAATGAATCATCATAACCCCATAGAAAAAGGAAACACCTCAAAAAACATCAGAGGGGCATATGCTCTACAAATGGATAACCATTAAACTAGGAGCAAATTTCCCAAAAGCAAAAATGTAAATCAGGGGACAAGAAGATATCTTTAATATACTGAGAGAAAATAACTGCCAGGACCAAATTATATGATTAGCAAAACTATATTTGAAGAAAACAAGATAAAATATGAATTGTTTGGGAGGGAGAAAAAACTTTTGTACCAATGAATCATCACCAAAAAACTTCAAGAAGGAGCAAAATAAGCCTCAAAGGATAGTCTAAAATAAGAAGGAAGTATCACACAATTAAAAAGTTAAACATATCAGTTAACACATAAATAATTCAATATTGGGTGTATATAATTAAATCTTTATCCAATTTGGGTGTTTTATTTTTTAATAATGAAATCTTAAATTCTAGACAAAAATAGTATTGACTCAGAAGTGATATAATTTAAGGCATTGTTAAGTATTTTATTATTTGATATGAACTATAACATTTACCTTTAGATTTTATTAACTATGCATGGTGAGACTATTAACATTTAAAACTTATAAAAATATAAACAGAAAGGATATGAGTGGAATGAGTGTAAAAACATATTCAATCAATTCAAATGAAGATAAGAGGGAAATACAGAAAAGCATGTAAAATTGAAAGTAAAATATTAAATTAGTAAAAATTTATCCAAATATAAAAGTAACCCTGAAAATATAAAAAGACTAAATTCTTTAGGGAAGAGATAAATATAGATAGAAGAGACATAAATTATATCATTATATGCTGGAGACAGTTAAAATAAATACAGATATGCAGAAAGTTTGAGAGTTAGAGAATGGATAAATATATACCAGCAAATGTGAATCTAAAGAAAACTGCTTAACTGTATCAATATTAGACAAATGGTCTTTTAAGTAAAAAATATAATCCAAGTTGAAAAAGATCACTTCATTATGGTAAAAGTTTCAATCCAACAAGAAGACATACAGTTCTAAACCTGAAGACACCAAAAAACTTAGCTTAAAAAATATATAAAGCAGATACTATTTCTAGTCCAACATGTAAGAAGCTAAGACATTTTCACTCTATCCTAATAACAAGAAGCTAAATAAACTGAAAAATCAACAATGCTTCTTAGATCTGTAAAATAAGTGAAGTCACAGGGTAAATTACTGCTCCAAAAAGTTAAGAGAAGGACAGAAGTGGATACAGAAAATCACAACTTACCCAAGCAGACTTTCAGAGAATAAAACCCCATGGGAACAAATATTGGGATATGAGGGGTGCCTGGGTGACTCAGTCATTAAGCGTCTGCCTTTGGCTCAGGTCATGACCCCAGGGTCCTGGGATCGAGCCCCGCATTGGACTAGCTGCTCCGCGGGAAGCCTGCTTCTCCCTCTCCCACTCCTCCTGCTTGCTTGTATTCCCTCTCTTGCTGTGTCTCTCTCTGTCAAATAAATAAATAAAATCTTAAAAAAAAATCAGGATATGAAAATCTCAACTGTAATTGATGATATTCTGGAGGCACAGTGTCAACAACCTGGAGAAATAAAATCTCCAGGGGAACCCCCACATTTTTGTTAGTTTTACCTCCAGGAGCTCTATCAGATCTATACAGTGAATATCAGGGGGAAATCCCCTCTTGTTTCCAGCAGGAAAAGAGGAAACGGAACCGTTTTTGAAATACACAGAGCATTCAGTTCTTCTTAACAAAGTATTACCCCAGGAGAAACTACTTTACTAGAGCCTGACAGACTGGGGTTGTATCAAAATATAACCTACATAGATGAGATGAAATACCCAACTCCAACTTTCTCTAGCTATCCTGTCCCATATAAGGGGGAGAAAACACAGAAAATCATTCATGGATTTCACAGCCCAGGACACAGGCTAACCAAAAGCTGGAGATGTAATCATAGGACAATAGAACACTTCCTCTCCCCTTCACACCTCATCACCACATTCCTAAAGGCCTACTAACTGCAATTCATTTTGACCAGTAGGTAAGGGTCACTTCTCAACAAAAAAATCACAAAGCATAATAAAAGGAAAAAAGAAAAAGGATCTAGGCACAGACCTTATATCCTTCATAAAAATTAACTCAAAATAAATCACAGACCTAAATGTAAAATACAAAACTATAAAATCCCTAGAAGATAACATAGGCAAAAACATTGATGATGTTAGCTATGGTTATGACTTTTTAGATACAACAAAGGCACAATCTATGACATAATTGATAAGCTAGATTTCATTAAAATTAAAAAGTTTTGCTCTGTGGAAGATAATGTCAAGAGAATGAGAACACCAGCCATACACTCAGAGAAAATATTCACCAAAGATATACCTGGTAAAGGACTATTATCTAAAATATACAAAGAACTCTTAAAATTCAGTAATAATAAAAACAACCTGGGGGTACCTGACTTGTTCAGTTGGTAGAACATGTGACTCTCGATCTCAGGGTTGTGAGTTCAAGCCCCACATTGAGTATAGAGATTACTTAAAAATTAAAAACTCTTTAAAAAAAAAAACCCTGATTTAAAAATGGGCCAACAAAGACCTTAACAGACACCACACCAAAGAAGATATATGGGTAGTAAATGAGCATATGAGAAGATGCTTCTCATTATATGTCATCAGAAAAATGCAAATCAAAACAACAAGATACTACTACATACCTGAGAATTGCTAAAATCTGGAATACTGATAACACCAAATGCTGGCAAGGATGTAGAGCAACAGGAACACCTGAATGGAAGACAGTTTGGCAATTTCTTAAAACACTAAATACCTTCTTCCCATATGATCCAGCAATTGTGCTTCTTGGTATTTACCCAAATGAATTGAAAACTTATGTCCATACAAAAACCTGCCCATGGATCTTTTAGAGCTGCTTTATCCATATTTTCAAAACTTAGAAGGAAAAAAGATGGCCTTCAGTGAGTAGATAAATAAACTGGTACATCCATACAATAGAATATTATTCAGCACTAGAAGAAATGAGCTATCAAGACATGAAATGACATGGAAGAATCTTAAATGCATATTATTAAGCAAAAGAACAATCTGAAAAGGCTATATACTATATAATTCCAACTGTATGACATTCTACTAGAAAAGGTAAAATTGTGGAGACAGTAAAAAGATTATTACTTTCCGCTGGTTAAGAGGAAGGTAGGGATAAATAGGCAGAGCACAGCAGATTTTGGGGGCTGTGAAACTATTACATATAATATTATAATGGTAAATACATGTCATTACACACTTTTCACACCCACAGAATGTACAACACCAAGGGTGTAAATCCTAATAAGGCTTTGGATGACAATGATGTGTCAATACAGATTCATTGACTGTAACAAATGTATCACTCTGGTGCTGGCTGTTGATAGTGGAGGAGGTTGTTCATGTGTAGATAGGGAGATAGGTGGAGTTCTTGGTACTTCCTAGTCGATTTTTCTGCTAACCCAAAACTACTCTGAAAAAAAAAATAGAGTTTATTAATTAAAATAAATCTGTGAGCAAAAACAGAATCTAAGATGCACTTCAGGTGACAAAGAAGCAGACTTCAAAATGAGAATATGGACCAGAGCTGAACATCTGAAGTTAAAATAACACGATATTGAATAACATACGGATAAATGTTGGTACAAAACATATGTCATCAATTATCCTTAAAGAGAATAATTTAAAAATGAAAAATAATTCCATTGCAATATGTTTTGCCTAAAATTCTAGATTTTAAAGACAAAGATATTACAGAAAATAGATAATGGAAGCAAATCGGTGTTCACTCATTTTTCTTACATAGAAAGAATACAAAGTGGGGCGCCTGGGTGGCTCAGTCGTTAAGCGTCTGCCTTCAGCTCAGGTCATGATCCCAGGGTCCTGGGATCAAGCCCCACATCAGGCTCCTGGCTCAGCAGGGAGCCTGCTTCTCCCTCTCTGTCTGCCTCTCCCCCTGCTCATGCTCTCTCTTTCTGTCTGTATCTCTGTGTCTCAAATGAATAAATAAAATCTGTAAAAAAAAAAAAAAAATGAAAGAATACAAAGTGCCATGTTTTATTGATTGACAATACACAAGTTATTGAGAATACTCTTGAAAAACTTAAAGATGACTACTAGCACAAATAAAACCTATCATGGACTTTGTACATCCCTAGAGGAGACATAAGGAAACAAAATGTATTCTACATATACAAACACAGAAATTAAGAGGAAGCTAATCAAATGGCAATTATCTAATGACACACAAAAACTTTACAGTATCTTTTACATAAAAAGTGAAATATAAAACTATACAGATAGCATGAATACAAGTTTATAATGTAAACATATATGAAATGCATAATTATGTGTATAGAAAATGGTGAATGAAATTTTTTTTTAGAGAGAGAGGGAGTGGGGGGAGGAGTAGAGGGAGAGGGAGATAGAATTTTAAGCAGGCTCCATGAGCAGCATGGAGTCTGACATGGGGATACATCTCATGACCCTGAGATCATGACCTGAGCCAAAATCAAGAGTCGGATGCTTAACCAACTGAGTAACCCAGGTGACCGTTGAATAAAATATTCTTAAAAGTTAACAGCTATTATCTCAGGATAATGGTTAATTCTAATTTTCTTCTATAATTCATTTCTCTGTTTTCTAAATTTTCTGTAACATTTATATATAATATAAATGAATGCAAAAGCTTCAATTCAAGTACAAAAATCTGTGCAGACTATTAATATGGGTGATGACTGCCATGTTTTTGGCCATCACTCTTCAGCTAGAAGAGCAAATAAGGAGACTGATAAAAACCTGAAATCCCTATCTTAGCCAAACATTCACAGAGCAGGAAATATTGAATTAATAAGAACCAGGAATCCAGAACACCAAGATAAAATATTAAAAAGCTATTGGGGCCCCTGGGTGGCTCAGTGGGTTAAGTGTCTGCCTTCCACTCAGGTCATGATCCCTGGGTCTAGATCTAGTCCCGCACTGGGCTCCTTGCTCAATGGGGAATCTGCTTCTCCCTCTACCCCTCCCGCCTTCTTGTGCTCTCTCTCTCTCACCCTCTCTCTCTCTCTCTCTCAAATAAATAAAATCTTTTTTAAAAAGTTATTAAAAGCATTTCTCCCAAGTTGGAAGCCATAAACACAATTCCAATAACTGAGCTTGAATCATAGAAACATCATTCTTCCCTCAATGGTGAGCACAGAGAATTGCTTTCAAAGCACCAGAGCTTCATGGAATATGGTCTCTCATGTCAAAAGATCCAGGAATTTGATGTTGTGCACAACACGGTTGGACACTGCAACTAGTTTGGTAATTAACATTTCTTCCTTGATTTCTCTAGTGGATTTCAGCAAAGAAGATCAAATACCCTTACATACACATCAGAGATGCATTGAACAGCTAGCTTTTGATGAATAGATGAGATTCACAGCATTTATTTTCTAGGGGGTCTTGAAGTGTACATATGGCCATACTCAAGCCTTTTGTCTATAAGTCATCATGGATGTGCAGAGAGTAAGTTGGGTAGTTAAGCCTACTTGTTAACTGAATTCACTAAACATTACTACCAACTAAATTTTTTAGGGTTAAAACCAGGTGCACTGTAAGTAAATATATTTAAATGGAAAGTCATCATTGATTAAGGAAAATCTGATAACCACTAGCATTTAAATGTTATATTCAGAAAAATCATCCAGTTTTTTTATCCCCTTTCTTTTTGTTCTCTCAGCTTCAGAAAGCATCTTGTGGCCAACATAGACAAAGACTACAGCAGCCCAACCGTCTGATTTCCCACAATCAAAAATGGATTAAGACCATACTAAGAACACATTTTCCTCTGAAAAACAAACAAAACAAAAACACACACAAACTTATTTTGTTCCCACAGTAATAGTAACAAAAATAGATGTAAAAATTATGTGTAAAATAATGGCTAACTCAAATTCACACAGAACTTAACCACATTCAGGATGATAGTTTCCAAAAAATGCATGATCCATGAGACGTCAGGATAAAATAACTCATAATTATAATAAATATCATTTATTTAAATTTTTTGAAGTAGAAATTCACATAACATAAAATTTAACCATCTTAAAGTGAAAAATTCAGTGACATTTGGAGCATTCACAGTGTTGCTCAACTACCACTCCTATCTGGTTTTAAAGAATTTTCATTGTGATTTACTCAGGGGCAGAGCAAGATGGTGGAGGAGTAGGAGACCTGGATTTCATCTGGTCTCAGGTACTCAGCTGGATAGGAATCAAACCATTCTGAACACCTACAAACTCAACAGGAGGTCAAAGAAAAGAATAGCAACAACTCTCTGAACAGAAAAGTGACCACTTTCTGGAAAGTAGGATGTGCAGAGAAGTGAACCCGAGGTGATATTCGGGAGGATAGACGGCGGGGAAGGGGCTTCCATTGGCCGCTTCTGGCAAGTGATAGAGCCGCGGAGCACAAAATTGGAACTTTTAGAACTCGGCTCCGCTGAGGGACGTCGCTCCAGTGGCTAAGCGGGGGGGCGGATCCCTCGTGGGACAGTGTGGTCTCAGGACCCTCAGGGTCACAGAAAGACTGGGGGTGCCCAAGTGCGGCAGAGCTCCCACGTGTCAGAGTGGGGAAGCCGGCTACAGAGATGGAGCAGAGCCGTGGGCTCTCAGCTCGGGGTTGCCATAAACTGTGATCCACAGCACAGTTGGGCCACTGCTCCTCCAACAGGGACCCAAAAAGCGGCAGATCTGGGGAGACTCCCCTTCCTGCCCCGGGAGGAGCAGCATGGGAGCGCACCACACAGATCTGCTGGGTTTGGAGACTCCACACGGGGTCGGATGCCAGAGATAGAAACGCTCAGTCAGAGGCCGGGTGAGCACGGAGTGCGGCCGGAGACCAGGGAGGCAGGAGTGACTGACTGCTTTTCTCTGGGGGCGAACTGAGGAGCAGGGCCCCGAGTTCTCAGCTCCTCCAAGGCGGAGATTGGGAGGCCACCATTTTCACTCTTGTCCTCCAAAACTGTATGGAAAGCTTGCAGTGAACAAAAGCTCCTGAGAGCAAACCCAAGGAGATTACTTAGCCCGGACTGGGCAAGGGCAGGGCAATTCCGCCTCCGGCAGAGACATTTGGGAACCACGGCAACAGCCCCCCCCCCAGAAGATCAGCAAGAACAGCCAGCCAAGACCAAGTTTACCAGTCAGTGAGAATGGCAGAACTCAAGCGCTAGGGGAATACAGCACACAGAATTCATTGGGTTTTTTACCATGATTTTTTAGTCTTTCAAAGTTAATTTTTTTTAACTTTTTTTTTAATTTTTCTTTTTCCCTTTTTCAACCAACATCCTATCAATCCCTTTTTTAAAAAGCATTTTTATTTTTCATTTTTAGAGTCATATTCTATCCCTTCATAGTAGTTACCCGTATTTTTGGCATATATATATATAAGTTGTTCTCTCTTTAAAATTTTGAGATAGTTTCTTCTAACAGATCAAAATATACCCTAAATCTCTAGTGTATGGTTTTGTTCTACTCTCCTGCCTGATCGCATTCTCTCCCTTTTTTTTTCTTTTTTTTCTTTTTAAATCCTCTTCTTTCTTTTTTCAAACAACTTCTTATCAATTCCTTTTATAAAATTTTGTATAATTTTCATCTTTACAGTCATATTCCAACCCTTCATCATATCAACCCTTATTTTTGTACATATATAAGTTTTTCTTTCTTTAAAATTTTGGGAGGCACTTTCTTCTAACAGACCAAAATACACCCAAAATCTAGTGTGTGGCACTGATCTATGTACCAGCCTGATCATATTTGATCATATTGTGGTTTTTTTTGTTTTGTTTTGCTCTGTTTTTGTCTGTTTTTACCTTTATCTTTTTCTTTTTCTTTCTTTTTCTTTTTTCTCTCTTTCCCTTTCTTTTCTCCAGGCTTCAGGTCTTTTCTGACTTGTTTAGAGTATATTTTCTGGGGATGTTGTTACCCTGTTAGCATTTTGTTCTCTCATTAATCTATCTTCCTCTGGACAAAATGACAAGATGGAAAAAATCATCTCAAAAAAAGAACAAGAGGTAGTACCGACTTCCAGGGACCTACTCAATACGGACATTCGTACAATGTCAGATCTAGAGTTCAGAAGCATCACTTTAAAGATACTAGCTGGGCTTGAAAAAATCATGGAAGTTATTAGAGAAACACTTTCTGGAGAAATAAAAGAACTAAAATCTAAACAAGTCAAAATCAAAAAGGCAATTAATGAGGTGCAATCAAAAATGGGGGTGCTAACTGCTAGGATAAATGAGGCAGAAGAGAGAATCAGTGATATAGAAGACCAAATGATGGAAAATAAAGAAGCTGAGAAAAATAGAGATAAACAACTACTGGATCACGAGGGCAGAATTTGAGAGATAAGCGATACCATAAGATGAAACAACATTAGAATAATTGGGATCCCAGAAGAAGAAGAGAGAGGGGGGCAGAAGGTATATTGGAGCAAATTAGATTGTAGAAACATTAGATTGGCAACAGACCTATCCACAGTAACCTGGCAGGCCAGAAAGGACTGGCAGGATATATTCAGAGCACTAAATGAGAAAAATATGCAGCCAAGAATACTATATCCAGCTAGGCTGTCACTGAAAATAGAAGGAGAGATAAAAAGCTTCCAGGACAAACAAAAACTAAAGGAATTTGCAAACACGAAACCAGCCCTACAAGAAATCTTGAAAGGGGTCCTCTAAGCAAAGAGAGAGCCTAAAAGCAACACAGACAGGAAAGGAACAGAGACAATACAGTAAGAGTCACCTTACAGGCAATACAATGGCACTAAATTCACATCTTTCAATAGTTACCCTGAATGTAAATGGGCTAAATGCCCCAATCAAAAGACACAGGCTATCAGATTGGATAAAAAAACAAGACCCATTGATATGCTGTCTGCAAGAGACTCATTTTAGAACCAAAGACACCCCCAGATTGAAAGTGAGAGGGTGGAAAACCATTTACCATGCTAATGGACACCAAAAGAAAGCTGGGGTGGCAATCCTTATATCAGACAAATTAGATTTTAAACCAAAGACTGTAATAAGAGATGAGGAAGGACACTATATCCTACTTAAAGAGTCTATCCAATAAGAAGATCTAACAATTGTAAATATCTATGCCCCTAACATGGGAGCAGCCAGTTATATAAGGCAATTAATAACAAAAGCAAAGAAACACATTGACAACAATACAATAATAGTGGGGGACTTTAACACCCCCCTCACTGAAATGGACAGATCGTCTAAGCAAAAGACCAACAAGGAAATAAAGACTTTAAATGACACACTGGACTAAAAGGACTTCACAGACCTATTCAGAACATTCCATCCCAAAGCAACAGAATACACATTCTTCTCTAGTGCCCATGGAACATGCTCCAGAGTCGATCACATCCTAGGTCACAAATCAGGTCTCAACTGGTACCAAAAGACTGGGATCATTCCCTGCCTATTTTCAGACCACAATGCTTTGAAACTAGAACTCAATCACAAGAGGAAAGTCAGAAAGAATTCAAATACATGGAGGCTAAAGAGCATCCTATTGAAGAATGAATGGGTCAACCAGGAAATTAAAGAAGAATTAAAAAAATTCATGGAACCCAATGAAAATGAAAACACAACTGTTCAAAATCTTTGGGATGCAGCAAAGGCAGTCCTAAGAGGAAAGTATATAGCAATACAAGCCTTTCTCAAGAAACAAGAAAGGTCTCAAATACACAACCTAACCCTCTACCTAAAGGAGCTGGAGAAAGAACAGCAAACAAAGCCTAAACTCAGCAGGAGAAGAGAAATAATAAAGATCAGAGCAGAAATCAATGAAATAGAAACTAAAAGAACAGTAGAACAGATCAACGAAACTAGGAGCTGGTTCTTTGAAAGAATTAACAAGATTGATAAAGCCCTGGCCAGACTTATCAAAAAGAAAAGAGAAATGACCCAAATCAACAAAATCATGAATAAAAGAGGAGAGATCACAACCAACACCAAAGAAATATAAACAATTATAAGAACATATTATGAGCAACGCTACACCAGCAAATTAGATAACCTGGAAGAAATGGATGCATTCCTAGACATGTATCAACTACCAAAACGGAACCAGGATGAAATAGAAAACCTGAACAGACCTATAACCACTAAGGAAATTGAAGCAGTAATAAAAAAATCTCCCAACAAACAAAAGCCCAGAGCCAGATGGCTTCCCAGGGGAATTCTACCAAACATTTAAAGAAGAATTAATACCCATTCTTCTGAAACTGTTCCAAAAAATAGAAATGAAAGGAAAACTTCCAAACTCATTTTATGAGGCCACCATTACCTTGATCCCAAAACCAAAGACCCCATCAAAAAGGAGAATTACAGACCAATATCCCTGATGAACATGGATGCAAAAATTCTCACCAAAATACTAGCCAATAGGATCCAACAGTACATTAAAAGGATTATTCACCACGACCAAGTGGGATTCATCCCTGGGCTGCAAGATTGGTTCAACATCCGCAAATCAATCAATGTGATACAATACATTAACAAAAGAAAGATCAAGAATCATATGATCCTCTCAATAGATGCAGAAAAAGCATTTGACAAAATACAGCATCCTTTCTTGATCAAAACTCTTCAGAGTATAGGGATAGAGGGTACATACCTCAATATCATAAAAGCCATCTATGAAAAACCTACAGCAAATATCATTCTCAATAGGGAAAAA
Source organism: Neomonachus schauinslandi (assembly GCF_002201575.2). Lineage (NCBI taxonomy): Eukaryota > Metazoa > Chordata > Mammalia > Carnivora > Phocidae > Neomonachus > Neomonachus schauinslandi. The sequence goes on from NC_058405.1 coordinate 77,623,805, forward strand.
CTGAGAGCTTTCCCCCTAAGTTCAGGAACGCGGAAGGGATGTCCACTATCACCACTGCTATTCAACATAGTATTAGAAGTCCTAGCCACAGCAATCAGACAACAAAAAGAAATCAAAGGCATCGAAATTGGCAAAGAAGAAGTCAAACTCTCACTCTTTGCAGATGATATGATACTTTATGTGGAAAACCCCAAAGACTCCACCCCAAAACTGCTAGAACTCATACAGGAATTCAGTCAAGTGGCAGGATATAAAATGAATGCACAGAAATCAGTGGCAGTCCTATACACCAACAACAAGACAGAAGAAAGAGAAATTAAGGAGTCGATCCCATTTACAATTGCACCCCAAACCATAAGATACCTAGGAATAAATCTAACTGAAGAGACAAAGGATCTGTACTCGGAAAACTATAAAATACTCATGAAAGAAATTGAGGAAGACACAAAGAAATGGAAAAATGTTCCATGCTCATGGATTGGAAGAACAAATATTGTGAAGATGTCAATGCTACCTAGAGCAATCTACACATTCAATGCAATCCCCATCAAAATACCATCCACTTTTTTCAAAGAAATGGAACAAATAATCCTAAAATTTGTGTGGAACCAGAAAAGACCCCGCATAGCCAGAGGAATGTTGAAAAAGAAAAGCAAAGCTGGCGGCATCACAATTCCGGACTTTCAGCTCTATTACAAAGCTGTAATCATCAAGACAGTACGGTACTGGCACAAAAACAGACATATAGATCAATGGAACAGAATAGAGAGCCCAGAAATGGACCCTCAACTCTATGGTCAACTCATCTTTGACAAAGCAGGAAAGAATGTCCAATCGAAAAAAGACAGTCTCTTCAACAAATGGTGTTGGGAAAATTGGACAGCCACATGCAGAAGAATGAAACTGGACCATTTCCTTACACCACACACAAAAACAGACTCGAAATGGTTGAAAGACCTCAATGTGAGACAGGAATCCATCAAAATCCTAAAGGAGAACACAGGCAGCAACCTCTTCAACCTCAGCCACAGGAACTTCTTCCTAGAAACATTGCCAAAGGCAAGGGAAGCAAGGGCAAAAATGAACTATTGGGACTTCATCAAGATAAAAAGCTTTTGCACAGCTAAAGAGACAGTCAACAAAACCAAAAGACAATCGACAGAATGGGAGAAGATATTTGCAAATGACATATCAGATAAAGAGCTAGTATCCAAAATCTATAAAGAACTTATCAAACTCAACACCCAAAGAACAAAGAATCCAATCAAGAAATGGGCAGAAGACATGAACAGACATTTTTCCAAAGAAGACCTCCAAATGGCCAACAGACACATGAAAAAGTGCTCAACATCACTCGGCATCAGGGAAATCCAAATCAAAACCTCAATGAGATACCACCCCACACCAGTCAGAATGGCTAAAATTAACAAGTCAGGAAACGACAGATGTTGGCGGGGATGCAGAGAAAGGGGAACCCTCCTACACTGTTGGTGGAATTGCAAGCTGGTGCAGCCACTCTGGAAAACAGTATGGAGGTTCCTCAAAAAGTTGAAAATAGAGCTACCCTAAGACCCAGCAATTGCACTACTGGGTATTTACCCCAAAGATACAAATGTAGGGATCCAAAGGGGTACGTGCACCCCGATGTTTATAGCAGCAATGTCCACAATAGCCAAAGTGTGGAAAGAGCCAAGATGTCCATCGACAGATGAATGGATAAAGAAGAGGTGGTATATATATACAATGGAATATTATGCAGCCATCAAAAGGAATGAGATCTTGTCACTTGCAACGATGTGGATGGAACTGGAGGGTATTATGCTGAGCGAAATAAGTCAAACAGAGAAAGACATGTATCATATGACCTCACTGATATGAGGAATTCTTAATCTCAGGAAACAAACTGAGGGTTGCTGGAGTGGGGGGTGGGGTGGGAGGGATGGGGTGACTGGGTGATAGACACTGGGGAGGGTATGTGCTCTTGTAAGCGCTATGAATTGTGCAAGACTGTTGAATCTCAGATCTGTACCTCTGAAACAAACAATGCAATATATGTTAAGAAAAAAAAGAAGAACATAGCAGGAGGGGAAGAATGAAGGGGGGGAATCAGAGGGGGAGACGAACCATGAAAGATGACTATGGACTCTGAAAAACAAACTGAGGGTTCTAGAGGGGAGGGGGGTGGCAGGATGGGTTAGCCTGGTGATGGGTATTGAGGAGGGCACATTCTGCATGGAGCACTGGGTGTTATGCACAAACAATGAATCATGGAACACTACATCTAAAACTAATGATGTAATGTATGGTGATTAACATAACAATATAAAAATTTTAAAAAATTTTTAAAAAAAAAGAATTTTCATTGCTCCAGAACAAAACCCTGTACCATTAAGAAATTACTTCTCTTTCCCCCTGACTCCTAGATCCTGGTAACTACCAATCTGCTTACTCTCTCTATGAATTTACCTATTCTGGGTATTTCATATAAATAGAATCATACAATATATACACTTTTTGTCTACATTCTTTCACTTAGCATAATATTTTTGAACTTCGTCTACACTGTAGCTTTTATCAATATTTCCTTCCTCTTTAGGTCTGAGTAAATATTCCATTGTATGGATACACTACAATTTGTTTATACACTCACCTACTGATGGACATTTGGTCTGTTTCCACTTTTTGGCTATTGTGAATAGTGCTGATATGAACATTCATGTACAAGTGTTTGTTTAAGAATGTTTTCAATTCTTTGGGGTCTATTCCTAGAAGTGGAATTGCTGGGTCATATGGCAATTCTATGTTTAACTTTTTAAGGAACCACCTAATTCTTCTCCACAGTGGCTTAATTATTTTATATTCCAACCATCAGTGTACTAGGGATCCATGTTTCCTACATCCTAGCCTACACTTGCTGTTTCCCTTTTTTCCCCTAGCCATCCTCATGGGCATAAAGTGGTATCTCATTAGGGTTTTCATTTGCATTTCCCAGATTATTAATGATGCTGAGCAGCTTTCCCCTAATATCAGGTTTAAGACAAGGATCCCTGTTTTCATCATTACTATTCAACATTGCACTAGAAGTTCTAGCCAGATAAATTAGGAAAGAAAAAGAATAATAAAAGGTATCCAAATTGGAAAGGAAGAAGTAAAACTATCTTTGTTCATGATGCTATTACTGAAATGACTGTGACAAGAATGTCATCAATATCCTTAAAACTGTATCCAGGGGAATTAGAATAATTAACATTCACTTAAAAAAATGAACTTAAAAAAAAAAATGAACTTAAGCAGACACTGTGAGGGTCCTGTGCACATCCCTTGGCCTGTCAGTGTGGCTGTGGATTTTCAACTGCTTCTGTCTGCATTTTTGTGCCAGGCGACATTCAGTTCCTGAACCATGGAAAGCCACTCTGGTCACGGTAAGGCAGGCAGGAAGCGAAGGGAATGAACACCCCAGGTGTTAATCAATGAACACCCCAGGTGTTAATCAATTTTCAGAATTTGATGTTTAATTACACTGGCTCTGCTGCATCTTGGGCCGGAAGATTCTGAGGCATATGTTTTGCAATACATCCCAGAGTTTCTCTGTAGGATTAAGTTCCACTTGCCCACTGTGTTAATAGACTGAATAATGCACACTTTATTGGTTGTCTTCCCTTACCTTTGTCACTTCCCTGCTTCTCTTATCATCACCCTGCCCACCCCCTGCCAAACAAACAAACAAACCCTACATGCATTCAAATCCTTGTCTCAGGATCAAATTCCTGGGGAATCTATTTTAAATCAGACTGAACAACAACAGCAACCAGAACTTTTTATTGAATTATATCTAATACAAGTTTTCATCCTAAACCTTAGGAATTCAATAATGAATGAAACACTTCCCTTGCTCTTGAAGTCATGACATATTTTAATATTATTACAGTTGCTAACCTTATCAAGCACTAAGATTTTAGAGATGATTATATAAAATGTAACTATAAGAGTGTTAATATGCTCACCTCAAACAGCTAAACTTACAGATGTTAAAAAAAATCAATAGCAGCATAAGACCTAGAATTTGGAGGATGAGGTAAGTCTGAGTAACATTTGCTTTCCTGTTCTAGACTCACTACAGGAAACACCAGCCTAAAACAAACATAGAAACATACAAATTAGACACAAAGCCTTATGGTATTGGATCGTGTGTGCCACTGTGATGTGACTTGGACAAAAGTGAACAAGGGCTTTATGCTTTTACGTCATGCCCCATCATATTATGTCACATGCCCCCAAACAAAATAGCAACATACCTATACCTATAAACAGAGTTATGGATGTATAAGGAGAGGCAGTCATTTGACAGAATTAAACCCTTACCACAGTGCATGACCTCATAGATCCAGTATTCCAAATGCACCTTCAAGAGCCCAGGGTCAACCACAGGTGCACAGTTCCTGAGCCAAGGCCACACCTGCTCAAAAACCACTCTCAGAGCCTCCTTTGGCTTTCATCTTTCCAACCATGCAAACATGGAGAAGATGTGGGCCGAGGGGAATCCCAGAACACAATGGAAAATGCCAGGAGCCTCCGTTCCCGACCAGTTTGAAGCACCAGGTTCCTGCGGCCCAGTGCCCTTACACTTTGACAAAGCTCTTTCTCCTGTGAAGAGCTCAGGAAATAAAGAGACCTTTTATTGTTCTAGGCAAGAATTTGGCCAACCAAGAAAACTCTATAAAACAGAAAAAGATGTGATTTACCCAAATGGTAAGGAGCTGTCAAAGGCAAGGGAGGAAGTCAGATGTTCTCTCTAAAACCATCGTTCTTATTTTATTTACTCATAGAATCAGTTTCACAAGAAACAAGCTCTTTCTTTACCACCCCCTCTCTCCAACAAAACCTGTATTTTTCCTCCCCTTAGAAAAGTCTGATCACTTACACAGACATAATCACCATAAAGAGATAATAAAATGTTTAAATATTTCTTTGGTTTCAAGCTCTGAAGAAAGTCACAGAAAGTTTATATAATATTCTTCATATGAATTCTCAGAGTATAAGAAAGCCCTGGGCCCAGGCCAAAATAAGAAGTGTCGAGCTACCCAAAAATGACTTGGCTAGTCAGGAAGGTAAGAAAGTCTGGGATTAAAGCAGTTTTCATAAAGTGTTCATTGGCTCACTTAGAATAGTTGCCTTCCTGTTGGCAACATAACATAAGGGAGGCAGAATGTGAAGACCCTGTGGTTTCTCCCACCAACAACTGTTTTCCTTCGATTCATTTATTATGTAAGAACAGCAGAACTCTCCAGATGGGAGCAGGGGACAGAGTCTAGACATCATTTATTGGCCACTGACTAGTGGAAACAAGTCTGCAGCATCTCCCCTTTTCTCCTCTAGACTCCCCCCACCCCCACCCGCCAATTGACCACTTGTTTTACATTGCACACTCTGAAACGTTAAATGACTTTGACACTTGGAATTGCTCAAACACTAAAAAGATATTCCCAACTGTGTCAGGGATAGCTGCTGCCTTTTCCTGAGAGCATAGCTCTGGCCAGTTGCTCCATCAGAAAGGCCTGCATTTACTATCATTGCCGTGATTGGTTTTCCTGGTACCCACAGAAAGTTGCTTGCTAGCAAGTAGTAAATGAACTAGTAATTGATCACAGTGCACCCAACAGCAGCAACCCCCCCCCCCACACCTGGCAATGTCTCTGAAAGATTCTTCTGGTCTTCAACTTGTTTTACCTCATCCATTTCACAGAACTTTGCCAAATTTTTACTAAGTGCCCTGTGATATGGTCAGCCCTAGAAATACAAAGTCAAAATAAATTGTAATTCAGGTTAGTGGGCCACTAAATAAATCAATGATTTCAGGTCACTTCTGTGTGAACTGACCATTGCTTACCTCTCTGTCTTCATTTCTCACCACTTCTCCCTCACACTCTATGGTCAATCACACTGGGCTTTTCCCAGTCCCCACCAAATGCTCTGGGGCTTCTTGCCTCTGGCTCTGCGACATACTTGTTCTCAATGCTTGATGGGCTCTTCTCTAGATCTCCCTCTGGCAAAGGGCTACTTATCCTACAGGTCTTGGCTTAGATGACACTTCATCCCGGAAGCCTTCCCGGATTCCTAACACTGGGTTAGGGGCTTCTCCAACCTGCTCCTGGGGAGCGAGCTGCCTCTCACACCATTATCATATACGCTTAGACTTTACGAAAGCAGACATGTAACTGCCATGCCAATCATTGTGTTTCTGAAGCATTCCATCATTGCAGTGCACAGTAGGCACTCAGGAAATGCCTACTGAATGAGTGAAAGGATAGGTAAGAGTTATGAAGGAATTATTATCCAATGCCTATTTACCTTAAGTCCTTACCTTGTTGTTTCATGGAATAGTCTAGAGTTCCTTTACTGTTAGAAATTAGTGTTAGAAATTCTATAATTATCAAGGCTTACATGAACATTTCCAAAATGTTAGTTGGTAATATGTTAAAAAAAAAAAAAAAACTTCTGTGGTTAAATAAATTTATGGAAGTGACACAGATTTCTTTATTTCAGAAAGTCTCAGAACCTTCAAAAAACTAATATTCAATGTAAATTTCTAAAAGGTTTCTGTGTGAAGTGTTCAAATTTGCTTGGGCTGAAGTATCCTTCATATCATATGCACCCATTTAGCAACTACTTACTGGTTGCCTATCCTGTTCCAGGCTTATGCATGGTCTTCAAAAAACTGGCTGTGCAGCCAGAATGACAGATGATTAACAGCCAAACACATAATCAAAGGAATAGATTAGTAAAAGAAGTTTAGAAGTTCCTCCATTAGTGTTATCAAAAAAAATACAATGTTTAATGAAATGATGGGAAGCAATGGTTTCTTTAGAGAGAGTGACCAGGAAAAGTTCACTCAACAGATACCCAAAGATGAGAAAGAGTCCTTAACATAAAGATCTGATGACAGGGGCGCCTGGGTGGCTCAGTCGTTAAGCGTCTGCCTTCGGCTCAGGTCATGATCCCAGGGTCCCAAGATGGAGCCCCACATGGGGCTCCCTGCTCATCGGGAAGCCTGCTTCTTCCTCTCCCACTCCCCCTGCTTGTGTTCCCTCTCTCGCTGTCTCTCTCTCTGTCAAATAAATAAAAATAAAAAAATCTTAAAAAAAAAAAAAGATCTGGGGCGCCTGGGTGGCTCAATCGTTAAGCGTCTGCCTTCGGCTCGGGTCATGATCCCAGGGTCCTGGGATCGAGCCCCGCATCGGGCTCCCTGCTCTGCGGGAAGCCTGCTTCTCCCTCTCCCACTCCCCCTGCTTGTGTTCCCTCTCTCGCTGTGTCTCTCTGTCAAATAAATAAATAAAATCTTTAAAAAAAAAAAAAGATCTAATGACAATGTCCCAGGAATAGGCAAGAGCAGGTGTGCCACCATGCTGTAGACAAAGCTCAGTACGTTCAAGGCCAGAAAGGGAGTCCACGGGTCTGGAGCCTAAGGAATAGGGAGAAGTTGTGGTCAGAGGTGAGGGGACAGGAAGGCAGGGCCATGTGCTTCCAACTTAATGCTAATTGAAATGGGAAGTAGTAAAGAATCTTAAGCAGAGGGTATATAATCTAATGGTGTTTTTTTACAGATCATCCTGGTACCTTCATTTGTCATCTTTAAGTTTATTATTAAAGAACTGAGAGATATTCAGAAAAATTAATGAAATGCAAAACGAAAGTCACAACGATTAGCAATTAAATCAACAGAAATTACTCTAACATTAAGAAACAAATTGTAACAACAATTCAGATCTGCCAAAAAGCTGTAATTCAATTAAAGAAGGAGACAAATTTCAGAAAGAAAGGATGAATAGCTTTTTGAAAGACTGTAAGATAATCTACTTAATACAAGAGAGTAAATCCTATGAACATTTGGGAAAAGATTTAAATTTCCTGCTGACTTTGACAAATATAGTGAAAACTTATAATATCCCACCTCCATGAGTGCATGACTTGAACTCTTACAGCTCAGGGATGAAAGAAAATCTGTGGCAGGTGACTCAAATTTGGCAATAATCCTAAAAGTTTACATGTTACCAGTGATGTATTGTGAAACTCAAAGTAACTATTCTAATTTATTTCAATCAACCATGCTAGAAAAAAGACTGATTTTTTTTTCCTATTTCCTCTATAGAAACTGGTTTTTCAATTATTTGCCATATGACAAGTCAAAGAACAAGAAGTCAGAAAATTAGGAAGAAAAAAAAGTTATAAAGTTGTGTTAGGCAATTAATGAATCATATTTTTCTGGATTTTATGATGTTTGTAGTTTTTGTCAGCTTTTTAAAATGCATAATTTAGGGGGGTTTTTTTTCTGTCTTAACAAATATCACTTTTATACTGACTCTCTCTATATATATATAGATAGATCTCTCTATATATATAGAGAGAGATCTATATATATATATCTTTGTGTTATTTTCCTTAAAGAGAGCACAGCAAAATCTGGGTCAACCCCAGTATGGAGGTGTGAGACAGTCTCACAGGGTCAAGGACCTTGAAGAATTGCTTGTGGATGGGGGATGGAGAGGTAGACAGGAACAATGGATACAATAGGAAACAGAAAGGATAAATGAACAAATCACAACTTTTAAAGTTTAAATATCCTTTCCCTAGTTTAAAAGTTACATGTAAATTAAGGGGACAGGTCAAGACAACAGAGCATTTGAGGGGTTAGCAAGCTATTTGAAACTGGTCAGAAAGAAAGACCACCCACATTTCCTTGTTAATCAGGCAAAACTTCAACAAATGTTTTAGGCATTGCGATATAAAGTTTCCTTTGTAGATTTCACATATTGTATCATGAGAATAGTATCAATCTTATTAATTAAAAGAATATATTATATTCCAATGGCATTTGAAAGAAATCACAGAAGAAAATATCATGACATATAAATCATAACTTTAAGAGAGCTAGTTTTGCCCTCAGGAATTTCATAACCACAAGTGAAACACAATGCAAATGATACAGGGACAAGTTTTGAGATTTTGTGGGGTTATACCATGAAAAGCAATTATATAAAACCTAACATGGTGCAAAGTGTGGTGCAAATATTATATTTACCTAAGAGCTGAAGACAAGAATGAGAATGCAGAGCAATTTGATGTTTTCAATCAGACAAATCAATTGGTAAAAGATGTTATTTCTGATTAAGGACAAGATGAGGGATACCTGGGTGGCTCAGATGGTTAAACATCTGCCTTCGGCTCAGGTCATGATCCCAGAGTTCTGGGATGGAGCCCCGCATCAGACTTCCTGCTTGGCGGGGAGCCTGCTTCTCCCTCTCCCTCTACTGCTCCCCCTGCTTGTGCTCTCTCTGTCAAATAAATAAATAAAATCTCTTTTTAAAAAAGGACAAGATGACACACAATTACTTCCTTTGCTTTACTGAAAAATGATAAACCTATATGTTGTACATTGTAAATATTATAGGTGTATATAACTCCACTAAGGCAAAGCCAGAATCATTGTACAAAATTTAATTTCATAAAATAAAATTTAATAGAGTACTGTAGAAAGTTGTTGTCTGAGTGCTTAAAATGTTTATGTCATTTCCCCTGGCGGGGGGGGGGGGGGGAAAAAAAAAAAAAAAAAAAAAAAACCCAAAAAACCCAAAAAAAAAAAAATTTTTTAAAAAAAAAAAAATTTAAATTAAAGGTGGAAACAGGTGTTTGAAGATCAGATGGGGACTAGGGCCGGCACAGGACTTTCCATGGCCATTTGTCTAGGATGGCCTCAGGGTGTGTCCCAAAGGAATTCCAGAGTTATTTTTAGCTATAATGATACTTAGATGCTGTTTGATACACTTATTGCAAGTGTACCTGTAACATTAAGTACACGGGAGGCACTCAGATAAAGTGATTTTTAAGATAGAATGACAGTGTAAAAGCTGTGATCTGAGTAGATACAACTTGTAAGCATACACGGGGACCGGCCCTCCCATCCGTTCCAATCAGCAGCCACGCCAGCCACGTCCTCCCGCCATGGGAGTGAGCAGGCATTTCTGCCCTGCTCCAGCCCTTCCTTGACTCTCACCATGCCAGGGTTCTCCCCACATCTGTATCCAAATCAGAGAGCCGATGGGCACGGTGGAGACAGAATCTGTTTGCACTTGATAGGCAGGGGAGCCTATGAGTACAGAAAACTTTCGGAGGTGGCCAAGCGAGGCCAAAGGCCAAGGATGAGAAGAAGGAAAATCAAGAATCTTGCTGTATTTGTGATCAATAATTATATTCAATTATAATCATATTTCAAAGTTAAATTTACTTATTTTTGAATAAATAATATAGTCATATGTTTTGTAAATTCAAAGAAACAGAACTTTTTACAATAACAGATCTCCCTTCTGTCCCTGTCTCCTGGATTCCATCCAGTCCCCTTCCCCAGAGGAAACCAATGTTACCAGTTTTTTACAAATCATTCCAGAGATACCCTATTCATTCTAAATATGTATGTACATTTTATGCCTGCTTTTGCACAACTGCTCAAAACTTTCTGCACCTTATTTCACTGAATATATAAGAAATAATTTTACATCATTAGCTAAAATATCCAAGTTGGTTTTTATGGATAAAAAATAGTAGACAGTATATATAAACAAAGCAAGTCTCCTATTGATGAAAATCTAGACAGGACCAGGTTTACCTACTTTTAAAATATATTATGAATCTACAACGAATAAAAGTGGCACGAGTATTATTAAAGAAATTGATGAAACAAACTAGAAGGTCCAGAAATAAAATCTTGCTGTTTTTCGCACATTTCCTATTAAATTTACTGCAAGATAGTTTCTCTTTTGTAATGATATTATAAATTGGGTCTTCTTTTCCTGTATAGATTCTGTATGTATTCTACATATTGGTTCTAAATGCCCCTACCTATTGTTCTGAAGAATTTCAGTTAATTCTGTAGGATTTGTATAGATATGGTATCATTCAGTCTGCCAATAAATAAAATTGTGCTTCCCCTTTTCCTAATTTTAATTTCTTTAACTTCATTCTCTTACCAGATTGCATTGGCTTACATCTCCAGAAAAATGTTAATAGTCATAACAAACACTCTGATCCTCTCTCTTATTTTTTTCCTTTTGAGATGTAATTGACATTTAAACTAAACTTATGCAAAATAAGGATTTGATATTTGTATATATTATGAAATGATCACCACAATAAGTTTAGTTATCCATCATACTTATAAATTTTTTTCTTATGGTGAGAACTTTTAAGATCTACTCTCTTGCAATTTCCAAATATACAATACGATATTATTAAGTATAGTCACCATGTTGTACATTACATCCCCATGTCTTATTTTATAACTGGAAGTTTGTACCTTTTGACTACCTTCACCCATTTCACTCCCTCCCAGCCCCTACCTCTGGCAACCATCAATCTGTCCTCTGTATCTATGAGTTTGATTTTTGTTTTTTAGCATTGTTTTGTTTTTAAATTCCATATATAGGGATGCCTGGGTGGCTCAGTTCTTTAAACATCTGCCTTCGGCTCAGGTCATGATCCCAGGGTCCTTGGGTCAAGTCCCGTGTCAGGCTCCCTGCTCAGTGGGGAGGCAGCTTCTCCCTCTGCCTGCAGTTTCCCTCTGCTTGTGCTCTTTCTCTCTCTCTCTCTGATGAATAAATAAATGAAATCTTTAAATAAATAAGTAAATAAATAAATTCCACATATAAATGACACCATACTGTATTTGTCTTTATCTTATTTCATTTGGCATAAATGTCCTCAAGGTGCACCCATGTTGTTACAAATGTCAAGATTTCATTCCTTTTTTATGGCTGAATAAAATTCCGTTATATATGTACAGCACATCTTTATCTGTTCATCTATCCCATAGACACATAGGTTGCCTCAATATGTTAGGTATTATTAAATAAGGCTGCAATGAAGATGGGGGTATGCATATTTTTTCGAGTTAGTGTTTTCATTTTCTTCAGATAAATATCCAGAAGTAGAACTGTTGGATCATATGATAGTTCTATTTTTAACTTTTTGCGGAAACTCCATACTGTTTTCCATAGTGACTATACCAATTTACCTCTCCACCAACAGTGCAAGGATTTCCTTTTCTCCACTTCCTTGTCAACACTTATTTCCTGTCTTTTTGATGATCTCCATTCTAACAGGTATGAGATGACATCTCACTGTAGTTTTGATTTGCATTTCTCTGATGATTAGTGATGTTGAGCACCTTTGCCTATACCTGTTGGTCATCTGTATAACTACTTTGGGAAAATGTCTATTCAGATGCTCTGCCCACTTTTTACTTGGATTGTTTATCATTTTTTAATTTTGGCTATTGAGTTATATGAGTCCTTTATATATTTCAGATATTAACCCCATATCAGATATATGATTTGAAAATATTTTCTTCCATTTCATAGGTTGCCTTTCTATTTTTATGATGGTTTCCTTTTCTGTGCAGAAGTTAATTAATTTGATGGAGTCCTACTTGTTTGTTTTTGCTTTTGTTGCCTTGGCTTTTGGTGTCAAATCCAAAAAGTTATCACCAAGACCAATGTCAGGGAGCTTACTACTTGTGTTTTCTTCTAAGAGTTTTATGGTTTCAGGTGTTAATGCTCAAGTCTTTAATCCATTTAAAGCTAATTTTTGTGTATGACCGTTATAAGATAACGGTCCAGTTTCATTCTTATGCATGAGGCTTTCAGCTTTCCTAAGACCATTTATTGAAGAGATTGTCCTTTCCCTTGTATATTCCTGGCTCCTTTTTCATAAATTAATGGACCATATATGGGTTTATTTCTGGGCTATTTTGTTTCATTGATCTGTGTGTCTGTTTTCATGCCAGTACCATACTGTTTTGATTACTATTGTTTTGCAATATAATTTGAAATCAGGAAAGATGTTGCCTCCAGCTTTGTTCTTTCTTAAGATTGCTTTAGACATATAAATTTTAGGATTGTTTTATTTCTGTGAAAAATATCATTGGAATTTTGATAGGAATTGGATTCAATCTATATATGGACATTTAACTCCTATCTCTTATTTTAATGGGAATGTTTCTAGTAGTTTTCCTTATTAATCATAATGCTAACTTTAGGATTATTGTAAATATGTTTTTTCATGTCAATGAAGGATCCATCTATACTTGTTATATTAGGAATTTTCTTTTTATCAGGATTTGATATTGAATTTTATAGTATCTAGGGAGATTATTATATGAATTTTCTTAGATTTATTGATATGGATGTGAAATTAATAGATTTGTGAATATTATACAGGCTGTATTCCTAAAATAAACCCATTGATCGTGTATATTATTCTTTTAATATGTTCTTGGATCCTACTTGTCAACATTCTATTTAGGTTTTGCATTGATATCCACAAAATGTTAGCCTCTTGTTCATTTTTATTTTTTTAAGAGATTTTATTTACTTGAGAGAGAGAGTGAGAGAGAGAGAGCTCAGGAGCGGGGGGCGAGGGGTAAAGGGAGAAGCCGACTCCCCACTGAGCCAGGAGCTGGATGTGAGACTCAATCCCAGGACCCTGGGATCATGACATGAGCTGAAAGCAGATGCTTAACTGACTGAGCCACCCAGATGCCCCATCTTGTTCATTTTTAATCAGTATTGGTTTTGAGGTCAATGTGAAGAGCACTTACTGGGCAGGGTGGTTTGTTGTGGTAGGACCTCCTGCCAGGTGTCTCCAGGTGGAGGTGGAGGAGTCCCACCACTCCTACAGAGTGCTTGTGCTCAGCAGGACTCTTGTTCCATTCCCTTAGCTGATGTTTTCAGCAGGTCTCCCATATGATCCAGGGGAGAAATGGGACTACCCAATGGGCTATCTTCTGCGCAGTTAAGTGTCAGGAAACACCAGTCCTGATTGCCTTCTGTTACCAGATAAGACATGGCAAACCCAGCCTCTGTGGTATTCCTCTCCGCGTGTGGTCCCTAGTCAGTCTGCCTTCTTTATCCCTCCTCTTAGGATTCTCCTTCAGTTTTCTCTTGCATTATTTCCAGGATTTATCATTGTATTTAGATGAAATAAGAAGGAAGAGATAACTCTACACCCGCCAGTCCAGGCTGGAAGTCCTCAAGGACATACTTATCAAAGACCCATGGGAGTTTTTTTTTAGTATTTATTGTTTAATTAACTGAATGGATATTAGATGACTGCAACACCCATACGTGTGATGTCATTAATATATATCAGTCACAGTGACAGCAGATTTAAGTAGGAAAACATACTTTCTTCATCTCTCCCTTTGATATATTTATTTTTAAAGTGGGCATCCATTCTATAAAGCTAACATCAAGAAAATGCTAGGAGAAGTGCATATGCTCCACTTCTAAATGTCAGTGAACTTTGCTTCTTGTTTCTTCTTAAGACCTCTGTGTCATTACAGTGAACAAACTTGGCTTTTAATTTTTTTCTTTTCTGGTAAACAACTAATGAAAATTCCCTATCCATGTTCCTTTTTCATCTATGGGTGCTTTTTTTCTGTTGGCATGATATCCCATAAGAATTTTATCAATATGACATCACATAACATGGGCCTCTTTACTTCTTCAAGGTCCTACAAAAATCCATTAAGCTCAAATTCTTACATAGACCAGGAACTTTGTAACAAGTTCAAAGATGTAGGCTTCAGTATCAATACTACACTCTCATGCTTGATAATATTTAAAATAACGGCCATCAGTAGAAACTGTGATTTTTTGGTACAATTTTTGGTCCATGTAGAAGGGTCACAAATGTATACACTAAAGTGGGATGTGTGAAGGCAAATGGAGCTTCTTTATTTCTGGAGGCTGATCCAATTTCTCAGTCTGCTGAATTTAGTCTGATCCAGTAATTTTAATCCTCAGTGTTCAGTATCTCTTCTTGCTCCTCTCCTAGACAACACCTGGGTATTTGGAGTGGACTCCCTATATTCTTGCTGTGGCATGAGGGGCCAGAGAACAAGGTTCTACAAAAACTATAACTTTCTCAAGACTCTTCCGTGGGTGGATGAACTGGTCTAATCCCTCAGTCCAGTCACAGTGATGAGGCTGGTTCCATGACATTGGTCATTGTTATGGCTCTCCTAACTGAGACAGATAGTCCTAGCCACCTCCACCATATACTGAAGATTTAGCAAACCACCTTTGCTCTCAAGCCCAGGATCATTCACTCCTTCACCATTTTCTGCAGGTATTTTTCAAAATCTCTAGCACACCACACACAGGTGATGGGAACCAGAAGACCTGTCTGTTTTGCCTCAGTGTTTTGCTCATAGTGCATTGTGCTGGATGCAAACATGAGCACAGCTTCTCCTAGAATCAAGCAGCCTCTCAGCTACAGCCATCCCTCCCAGAAGGTTCCTAGATATTTGCCCTACCTCCATCTGCAAAGATCCCCCTCTCCCCACTGGGGTTCTAATTCAAGAATGGAAAAGTGAGCACCCTTATTGAACTTTTTACTCTAACTCATTCTCTTTTTTTTTTTTTTCTCATCAGCTACTTGGTCAGAAACAGAGGGGACTCTTTCTCCTATGTCAGGGAGGTCATTTTCAATTTCATACTCCCTTTCTTCTTCAAGTGGAATTCATTTTTTGAGACTCTAATGGTACCCTCACTATTATACAGGGACAATACCCCTTATCATTTAAAGACCACAAATCAAAAGAGATTTCCATGCCAGACAATACAGCATGGGGAATATAGTCAATAATATTGCATTAATTTTATATGGTGACTAATGGCACCATATAAAATATGGGGATCGTTTTGCAATGTACATAAATTTCAAATTGCTATGTTATACACCTGAAACCAATATGATACTGTATTTCAACTATACTTCAATAAAAAAAGAAGAGACTTCCAAAGTAGTGGGCCTGTTATGCATAGATGTACTTACTGGCTTGAGTTATTCTGCTCTCCATTGGAAAGACTTCCTTCACCCACAGCCGTGCACTAGAGCACACTATCAGTCAAAATCTTTAAGCTTACGTATTATCAGTTAGGATGTGTGAGGTGCATATATGCATTTCAACTTTGAAAGTAGTGAGAATTCATAATGAAATAAAATTAGCAACATTAGGTTTAATAATAATACATATCTCATTGTCAATACTGGAGGCATGTTCAAACATTTATCACTATTTAGTACCCAGGTTTCATAAAGTATTTTACTATCATCCCTAATTAATTCTACCTTTCAACAAGAAATTTAGGATTAGCTGCTAGTGTTATCCCACTCTTACATGTCAGAGAACTGAAGCAGAGAGGTTAATTAAATGACTTACCCAGATACCCGTAGGCTATGTTGGCAAACTGTGTCTTAACAGGGCTGCTGGCACAGATGCCCCAAAAGATGGAAATTTAAGCAACCCTATTCCAGCAGGGGGCACCAGCTACATTACAAATTTGGGTACTCTCTAGCTTTCTGCTCATGGAAATCTTACAAGATGGTATACCCAAGAAAAAAATCGATTCTAAGTGTCACGAATATGGCAGCCTTTCCCTACATCTCTGACACAAAGTACAGTTCTTGAATTTTAAACAGACTTTACAAATCAACAAAGACCTTCTTGGTGTGTTTTAAAGAGTTCAAGACAGGGGTCCTTACCAATAACCCAAAGCTCAATCCATTTTGATGCCTAGAATCTCACAGTTACACTTTCATTCCTTTGGGTTTTTAAGACTTTGAGGACCTCATTTTTAAAAGGCTGTAATAAAAATCTCTAACAAAGGCAACTCCATATGCTACTGTCAGTACTCAAAGAAATCTCAGATAAGAATAAAACATAAGAAGGAAGAGCATGTGGTTACAGGATAGGAAAGAGGGTACACAAGAAGGTGATATAGGGACACCATAAACCAACTCCCTGCTGCACACTCTTGCTTAGGAGTGTGTCTTCTAGATTTTTTGAATTCTAAACTCTTGCCTCTTCATATCACTTAGGTAATAAGGTAATGTTTAATGAAAAGATCTTAGACCTGAGTTCAAATTTTGGGTCCATTGAGAGGCTATAGGAATAATATTTGGTTTTTCCTTCCTTCCTTCCATTAAAAGGAAGGCTGATTCAAACAGGCCAGGAAAATTCCCCTTAAATTATCACAAGTAGGCAAACTAATACAATGAGTTCACCCATGTCAAAAGCAAATGCCAGATCAGCACTTCTTCAATTTTAATATGAGTACAAATCCCTTGAGGATTTTGTTAAAATGCAGATTCTGGTTTTGTAGGTTTGATGATGAGCCTGAAATTCTGCATTTTTAAATAACTCTTAGGTGTGAACAATGTTGATGGTCCCTGTGGAATGTGTATTGAGTAACAAGATGGTCCCATTACCCTAGGGTTTCAGAGACATGTGTTTGAAAACATTCTAGAAGTCATCCAGATACTCTCTCTCTTGTCCCATCCAAAAGCCATTTTCAAAAAGGGGTCTCATAGAAACAAAATGCTTAAATGATCTAAGGTTTCAACTCCAACTGAAAGATGATATCTGATGCATGAGTTAGTCCTGGTTCCTCTACAAAATGAGAGTAATACAAAAGTCCCCAGATTCTGTCTTTTATATTCTTTACAGTAATATCAGGATGCCAAAATCAAGACCTCTACTTCTATAGGATTGTTTTTAATCTAGAAACTCAATAAAGCAGATGTTCAGTCTTCATTTTCTTTTAAAGATATACTAATAAGAATATCCCTTAAAAATTGCATTATACCAAGCAGATTCAATAACCATATTGGGAAGTTTATTCTGGACTAAGTCCTTGTATAAGTAGAATTGATATATTGGGCTAGGGGCAGAGAAGGGAGAAAAAAGGGAGGAAGAATACTCCAGATGGGGAAACATGAAGAAGACATAGCTATTGAGCAATACATACCATGTGTTAGAGAGACAGTGTAGTAAGTTTGGCCCTCCTAATATTTCTATGAGGTAGATAATATCAGTTCCATCTTACAGATAAGGAAAGTGCAGTTCCATCTTATAGTTAAGGAAAGCGAGGTTCAAGGAAGTTAAGCAAATTGTTCAAGTTTGCACAACTACTGTAATCCATGGAGCTGACTCAAGCCAAGCTCTTCAGATTCTAATTCCTGTGCTTTTCTCACTCTACCAAAAGTACTTTTTCGGAAATCAACAGTCACAAACTCTCAAGATGCCCCCATATATCAAGACCAGACAACTCATAAGATATTGGTTACCATTTAGATTATATTTCAAGAGTTCTTCTAACGTTTGCTATGTATCTCCACATGTTTCAAACGGAATCTCTCCTTTTTGGTATAGTTATTTTGCTAAATGGAGCTTATGAATGCATGTACACATACCTATACAATGGCCAAATTCGTTAAATATATTTAAGAGCTTGTTTGAGCTAGGCACTCTGCTGGATACACACAACAAGAAACAGATGAGGAATGGTACATCTGATCATCATTCTGTATGGAGCAGAAGTTGATTCCCAATGGCCTACAGTGATGTCAAAGGAAATGATAACTTTCTTTCAATCCACCCCAAAACACATATGCTCTTCCTCTTCCTTTGAGGTTACAGCCCAAGAAAAGGCAAGTGGTTTTGCACTCTAGGAGCACTGACTCAGTTAAGAAGTAGATGCTGCTACATTCCTAATGCCAACATTTCCCTGCAACCACAGTCCTTCAAGATACATCAGTATCCCCCATTACAACTAGATTTCCAAGCCCATCCCCAGTTTCTGATTGAATGGGTCTGAGGTGGGACCCAAGAATCTGCCTTCCTAACAAGTTCCCAAGTGATGCTGATGCTGCTAGTCTAGGGACAAAACTGAGAACCACAGACCCAACCTAGATGTTTCTGTGGATGAGATCCAGGTTTGTAAATCCCAGTGAGCCAATTTTTCAAGTATGTGTATATACATTTTTCTAGGAAGAGAGTCCATATTGTTAATAAGAATTTTAAAGAGGTTTTCACCATCAATAGTTAACAAACAACTAATACAGTTAGAAGAACAATGTCAAAATCTGTAACCTAGAGTGAGTGATCCAGGAAGAATCCATTTCTATCTACCACCCAGGCCACTGTATTTGAAAACTTTAAAAAATACATTTCAATTAACAAGAAAATTAAAAACAGAAAATTCTCTTTAGCATCATTCTCTGTATCTTTGTTATTGCTAGAGAAAGAAAGCCAAAAATATATGATACACACACACACACACACACACATACACATAAGACCCATCTTTACACAAGAAGCACAGATGTATTTGGTAGAAGCTGGTAGTTTTAATTTTGCATGTGCAAAATGGTATATTCTCCTTCTCCAGTTTGATCTTTAACTACCAAACAGTTTCTAACTGTCCTTGCAGGGTGTGAAAATTCCTGGAGAATTTTTATAAAAGGCATAATTTATACCAGAAGATTCTCTCCTCCACATTGTTAATGAGCTCCCTGTGGTGATGAAGACTCCTTTCTTATATTCCTGAGACA
This sequence comes from Neomonachus schauinslandi, assembly GCF_002201575.2. Classification (NCBI taxonomy): domain Eukaryota; kingdom Metazoa; phylum Chordata; class Mammalia; order Carnivora; family Phocidae; genus Neomonachus; species Neomonachus schauinslandi. The sequence continues at coordinate 77,643,251 of NC_058405.1, forward strand.
TATTTCAGAATTTGGAATCAGTCTATTTGACAAGCTGATGGTCAGATCTCTACAACGGGGCACAGTCTGTGTGTGTGTGTGTGTGTGTGTGTGTTTGTGCATGTGTTTCAGCTGCCATAATAGCAGAAGCCAGTACATATGAATGGACTGTTGCTAAGCCAGTCAGATTCCTTTGTTAAGAGGGCTGGAAGAACCAAACCAGAGCATCATCCAAACCATGATTTATGCTTTGAAAACACTCCAAGTGGATCAACCGCAGAGCAATTCAATAAATGATGCAGGAGTTGCCTCTGTGAGAGAAATAAGAAGAAAAAACAACAACATGTAGGCATGGAGTAGTGATAGTCATGCTCTATAAAGAAAGTGTGTCCCCGTACTGAATGGAGTGCTGGGTGTTATACACAAACAATGAATCATGGAGCATTACATCAAAAACTAATGATGTAATGTATGGTTATTAACATAACATAATAAAAAAAAAAGAAAAAGAAAGTGTGTCCCATGGCTTCATAATCATTTCTATCTCAACTAGATCCTATCTAGTCATTATCTTTTTAACATGTGATGATTTCTCCTTAGCAATGAGCAGTATGTTTCCACACCAAGAGCTCCTTGATGATAGAAACCATTTATTTTATATACCTACTTTCCAAACTGTCTCAGCTGCCCTTAAAAGGCTTTAGAGACAGTATAGAAGTAAAACATATCCTTGGAATGCATCATCTACTTCTCACTCCTTATGTACTCTCAACCAATGTCTCCTACTGTTCTTAAGTCTCTACTTGTAATCTCTTTGCTGGAAACTGGTTTTAACTATCTACTCAGAACCTTTGGATCTGGACTATATGTTTGAGTCTTTACTCTGCTTTTGTGACGAGGCATTATCTTTAGTTCTCTGTCCATTCTTTGCCAAATGCCATGGCCAGGTCTGCCTGCTGGGGCCCATGCAAGTTTCCTGGAAGCCCAGTACTGGTCTCACCACAGGCACCTTGCTGACCCAGATGGAAGAGTGGGTACAAAAGAATATGAACCCTCATATAACTCCTAATAAAAAACTGCATAGTAAAAGCTTCATAGGGATGAAGGATGAAACAATGGAAGGAAAGGGAGAAGCAGAAATGCTATGAGGGAGGACATCTGTACTCTGGCACACCTGGGCATATTACCTGCAAATGTTTCTAGGAAGTCTAGAAACATGTGGGGCCACCAGGCACCAGATCTGATGTCCATGTGTTTCCTTTATTCTATTTCCACTTCTGCTATTGAGTTATGGTTTCTGTGCAAATGCTTTCTTTAATAGACTTTTAAAAGTATATTAATAAAATGTTTGTGCTTTCATGCGCCCTAATATGCCTCTCATTCAATTCCAGCTCTAGTCATTATATTTTAATCAATTTTACTCAAATATTCCTAGTAAGAATAAGCACCTTTCTTAAAAGAAGAGATTTCTAAAAGTTTCTTTCTCCTCTACCTCCATGCTCAGTGGAAAAAGAAAAGTTGGGGATGCTCCCAATCCTCCTACTTAGAGTGTTCTTTAAGGTGAATGTTGTCCAGCATTTATCAGAGCTCATCTTCTCATTTGTCAATCACACAAGCATCACTAAAAGGCTAGACCACCATCAGTCACCTCCTATGAATTATAGAGAAGCTCCCTATGCAGAAAATAATAAATGGCTATTCTGATTTATTATCCAGTCTGTAGGAAATAGCACAAGCAAAATGTGTGCGTGTGTCCATTAATTATGGTATGGAATCCATAACTCCATTCTCAGCAACCCAAATCTGTTGATCCCTGTCAACTGTATGGAAAAAGATAGGATCATTGGAAATGCTACAAAGAATTTTGGAAATAAAATTTTAACTGAAGCTTTGACACTTACCACACATGTACTTTTAAAAAGCTGCATTACATGATGTTACAATTAAAAAGCAAACATCAAAACATGTTGTCACATACAAATATAAAACAATGGGCCATGTCTTACAGCATCTGCTTCAAGTTAACTGCAGATGTGAAATGTTGATAGAAATCATTATCATTGGTGGGTGTTTTGTACTTTACATTATATCACAATTGACTTAATTGGTTCAGACATATTTTAATAAATTTGATCTTAATCCAATCAGGCAGAAATGTTCTGAAAATTTTATGTAGTTATTATAATACCTGAATACTTTCAAAAAAATTGCTTTCAACAGTGTCTTTTTGTTTGTAGGAATTTGGGACTTGGATTTCAGAGAATCTGTGAAAATGCCATTGGCATTACAATACGAGAGTCTTATTCCACTAGAAGAAAATTTCACTTCTTTAGTGTAAAATCTGAAAGAGAAGTTTGGGAAAAGACCAAAACAAAAAAGAGAGAGAGAAAGAGAGACAGAATGGTCCTTTTAGTAACACATTTTCCATTGAATCACAGATACAAGACCCACTGACTCTGCACCGCAAGCATAGCCACATCTGGCTGTGAAGGAGGCAACTCATAGCACAACACCCCAGCTGCCAGGGGCATATTGCTGAGAGTCTTGGTGTTTCATGTGAAAGTTCCAAGTCATCTTCAGTTCACTCTGATGTCAAAAATCATTTCCTACAAGGCTGAGTATCAGTAGCCAATTAGAGTTCAGAAATAAATAAAAATTATAGAAATAAAAAAGTGTGTTGAGGAACAGTGCACAGTGCCTGGCACATGATAAGCCCTCAATAAGATGAAATAAAATAAATAAAATGCAAAGGGAACACAATAAATTTTATACTGAGAGGAACAATATATTTAAAATAAGCATGTATTAGTACTTGATTACCTACACTGCACTATCCAATACAGTAGCCACATGTGACTACTTAAATTTTAACTAATTAAATTTTAGCTAATTAAAATTTCATGAGATTTAAAACTTCATCCTGCAGTTGCACTAGTCGCAAGTGGTAACAAGTAGCTATATGTGACTAGTGGCCACAGTACCAGGCAGCACAGATGTAGAATATTTTTATCATCAAGAAATTTCCGTTTAATAGCCTTGTTCTAAACAATTGCCTGCAAAGCATCTGAAGAAATAAAAACAGAACTGAAATTTTTTATGGGGGGGGGGATGGACACAAAATGTACAGAGCAAAAGTTACTGTGTACAAAAGCTAGTTAATGTTGAGTGCCAAAATGAGGAGAAAAGTACATTTTTATGGGGACATTCAGGATGCCTGGAGATTCATTTTGAGGACTAAATCTTATGGAAAACCCACTGAATCATTTAAATCCATCTCCTTATATTTTGTATTGTAAGGTACAAAAGAGAAAAGGCATCTTTTTAAATCCTAGATTAATAAAACATCGTTTGAATGTTGCCATCTTTTGGTGTTAAATACAGACTGATAGGCAACACATCTCAGAATGAATGAAAGGATCTTCTGTGGTACTTGGTGACAGGCAAAAATACATAGAAATAAAAATTTATGGTAGAAGGTATTATTTTAAATTTAGTTTTTCATATTTTTCTTTCAGTGAGAAGATAGCAAGTCTCATCACTTCCAGGTTTTTCACATGACTTATGATGACAACCCACCTTTGTGGTTCAATGCACCATTAAATTTTATCTTCAGTATATTCCCCACATGAAACCTAAATCTCTATTAAGCCCCAGCAATATAATGCAGTAAATTTCTCCAGAGCAGGGGTAACCATTACATCTCTGTAGAAAAACATCATTTTTTCCACATATGAAAATGATTAAACTAAAAATTTAATGACTGAATCTAGAAAAGCTCCTTTAGGCCATAGAAAATGAGTTTAATCTGTGAATGTGATTTATGTCTGTCGAGAAACCAAACTTCATCATGCAGCCATAGCTCACAATAAAATGTGCCATGATACTTGCCCTTCTTAATGATGTCTATCTTTGTCCTATGGGTGGTATTTAGTACCTCAGTGATTCTGAGCTGTGAAAATATCTATATCCACCCTGCTAGATGAGGCAAATGTAACACCAGCTATCAAAATTATTGAACTGTGACTGAAAAATTGCTCAGAAGTACTGTTTTTCTCTCCTTAGAATTAGAACATTCTATTTCATCCTGGAGGTAATTTAAAACATAGAGAGGGAGGTGAAAGTATTAAGGTAATGAATTAAACAAGACAGCTACTTAAATTAAGTCACATACAGACACAATTAGCCAGTGTGCTGGGAACTGCAGCCATTTGCCATGTTGTGTATGTAAAATTGTGACATAAATTTTCATCAGAAGCACCAATGCTGTGCATTTCTCAAGGAATTTGGGGCATTTTTTGTGCACAGGAAATGTTAATACAAGGTAAGGTCAAGGGACATTGCTTTGATTATTTATAGCTGTGTACCATTAATTGAGGTTTAATTTAACCACATATTCTAATTACTTTATGATTAATCAAAATTTATATAATTTCTTGATGATTTAAATATAGTTATAATTTTCATATAGATAAATATGCCAGGAATAAATAAGCATGTTTAAGAAAAATCTTTCTGGCACATCAATAATGGCAATAAAAGTTGACATATATTTTAACACAGCTATGATAACATACCTATATGTCACTAAGAATGTCCCTCATCAATAGTCACAAATTTCAAAAACTCAAATTTAGAAATTCTAGCATAAAATGTTTGTTGTTTTCTTATTCCCTGTATTAATTATCTATTGCTGTGTTATAAGTTAGTAGCCAAAACAACACACAATTTTTATGGTTAGGAGTCTGGGCATGGCTTAGTTGGGTTCCCTGCTCAGGGCTCCTCACAATGTTGTGGTCAAAGTGTCAGTCAAGGCCACAATCATCTCAGAGTTTGGTTGAGGCAGAATCACTTTCCAAGTTGTCTCAATGACCTTGAGCAGAATTCTAGCTCTTGCAGGCTGGTGGCCTGGGCCACTCTTAGCTCTATACCAGGGTCTTTCTCCACTAGAGCAAGCACAGGGGAAGAGTGAAGGAGTACCAGCAAAATAGAAGGCACAGTCTTTTATGACCTAATTTCAGAAGTGAAAGGATCTCTTTCTCCTAGTCTATTGTTGGAAGCAAGTCAGTAGGTCCAGTCCACACCCAAGGGCAGGGGAAAAGACAGGTGTGAATGTTAGGAGGTAGGAAATATTGGGAGCCATGTCAGAAGTTGGCTACCACATCCCCTCAATATCAATCACCATCTTCTTTCAATCATGGCTCAAAGAGATCTCACAGTTGTTTCCCTTTTGCTGCTCCTGTCTCATTTCCAATCCCAAATTCTACATTAGACTCTGACAGCCTTCTAAGTATAATTCCTATCATCTTTTTTCCCATACAATGGCAGGGCAGTGCAGCAATTAAGAGCAAAGCTCTAGCATACAACTGCTGGAGTTCTAATCCTGGCTTAATCACTTACCAGATAGGTGATTGAGGCAAGCTAATTTAAAAATTAGTTTCTTTCATAAATGCTGTCCTGTTGGTCTACAGTGTGATGCTCATCATTATATTCTCTTTACCTCCCAAAGTGTCTGAATGGAGAGATTACATTGATTAAATGACAGTAAAATTGACTGAACTGGTTCTACTTTCTCTTTACACATGCATTTCCTAATAGATTAATTAATTAATTAATTAATGGTTTAAGAATTGGGGGGAAAAAACAGATTCCCAAAAATTTATGAGAATTGTAATGGAAAAAATGTTCTCTGTATCAGAGTATTGGTCATTTCATCTTTCTTGAGTTGAGCATTTGTTATTTCAACAAATATGTATAACATACCAACTCTATGCCAGAACTGTGCTATGTACTTTGGACACAATTTCTTTGCTTGGAGTCTACTGAGAAAGGCAAAATAACAAGCAGTTTTAAAAAAATAATAATACAGGGGGTGCCTGGGTGGCTCAGTTGGTTAAGCGACTGCCTTCGGCTCAGGTCATGATCCTGGAGTCCCAGGATCGAGTCCCGCATCGGGCTCCCTGCTCAGCAGGGAGTCTGCTTCTCCCTCTGACCCTCCTCCCTCTTGTGCTCTCTGTCTCTCATTCTCTCTGTCTCAAATAAATAAATAAAATCTTTAAAAAATAATAATAATAATAATAATAATAAAAGTATGATAGAGGCAATAATAGAAACATCATATGCACAGATAACAGAAGTAATACAGAAGAAAGTTTTGATTCAAAGAAGACTTCACAATGTAACTGATGAGTGAGTAAGTTTTGTTGAGTAAGTTTGCAAAGCATAATAATGAAGAAGAAGAAAGAAGAAGAAGAAGAAGAAGAAGAAGGAGAAAGAAGAAGAAGGAGGAGGAGGAGGAGGAGGAGGAGAAAGAAGAATGTGGCAGAAATAATGGACTTCCATCCAAAGAAAAAAAGCATATGCAATACTATGAAACATCATATGAACAGTGAAAACTTAGTAATTTTATATTCCTGGATAGTGTGTGCTATATATTATGGGGATGAAGCTATAAACCTAGATAGGACCTTGCCTTGGCTAAAAATATTAGGCTTTATCTTGTATGCTAATGGCAGAGAATAGAACTTTAATATGGGCAATGACATTATCATGCTCTGTTTTAGAAGGATCATTACAAGACTAATCAGAGAATGGGGTCATGCGACAATGTGGAGAATTGAAAGAAGGGGAAACCCAAAAGGAAGTTTATGCCCTAAGTGATGACTACCTAAATTTGGGTCACATCATGTAGATGAAGAATATAGGAAACTCAATGAAACTTGAATGTGAATATTTAAGAAGACTGAATGACTCCAACAATCCAGGGGAATGAGTGAACAATGTGACAAGCAACTTACACAGGGGAAAAAAAAAAGTATAGGTTTAGAGGAGGAAGAGATAATGAATTCAATTCTGTTTAGTTTGGAGTCCCAGTCGGGTATCCAGGTGGAGAATATTCTGTAACAGCCTGATACAGGGTCTGTGACCATTCTGGCTAATGGCAGAGATATGAAAGTCATTAGCATATAAGAGGTAGGTTTGGAAGTACGGGTGGAGATAGAAAATAGGAAGGCAAAGAACAAGGAGAGAACACCAAACAACTCCAACATGCAAGGTCTAGGCAAAGAAAGAAGGTCCAGAAAAGGAACTTGGAATGAATGGACACAAGTATTGACTCATCATCATTATCACCATCACCATCATCATCATCATCGTCATCATCATGAAATGACAAAACTGAAGCCAAGGGGGAAAAAAAGGAGTAAAAAGGGAGAAGAAAGCATCTGTTCAATTTTTTCAAAGTGCTGTAAACAGTTGAAGACAAGGAATTAAATACATCCATTTGATTTAATAACTATGAATTCATTAGAGACTATCAAGAAGTGCATGTTCATTTGCTTAATGGGGTGGAAGTCAGATTGTAATAGGTTTGGAAGTGAATGGAAGCTGACACAGTGATGAAATCACACACAGGCTGTGCTTCAAAAGTTTAGTTATGATTTTTTTTCTTCTGTCAATTTGGCAAATTTTTGTAAAGTAGCTGGCAATGGTGTAAAAATATGGTACTATCATACAATTATGATAGAAGTGATAAATTGAAATATTCTTTTTGGAAGCAACAGATATTGACAATCTCTCATAACCCCAAAATTTCACATTTAGGAATGTATCCTAAAGAAATAAGAAGGTTAAATATAAAACACCACAGATAAATATTATGTTAACATTGGAAACCTAAAAACATCCAAAGTGTCTGAACATTGAGGATATTTCAGATAAATTAAGAAACATCTCACATGGTGGTTAGGGTAAAATTTTCTATTGCCATTACAGATAAACTCTGAAACCTCAGTTGCTTAACAAAATACATTTATTTCTCCATCCAATTCTTAAGGGATCCAAGCTGACAGAGGCTCTACTCTAGTCAAAATGTTGAACCCAAAGTAATCCTGAATATGTACATCTAGTGAGAAGATGGAGAAAGAAAGAGAGAATGGAGAAAGCCCACCTACTCATTGACCAGGTAGAAGTAAAATACATCCCTTCCATTCCTGCACCTGGATTCCTTTCCAGCCACAGTTTTATATTATGAAAAGGGAACCTGATCCCTCATGAGCAGCTAGTCATCTCTGCAACAGCCTATTTCTGGCCAAATATCAGGGCACATCTCTATTCTTACATGTAGAATCTATCCTCCCCACCCTGGTAATCTTGGAAGCCATATGTTGAAAATGGTAGATATTCTTAACAATCTGGCTTTCCAAATGACCTAATGGATCAAAACCCTACCTTTTCTAACCTGTAGGATTATAAACATCTAGACTATTTTTATTCCCTTTCATTTTTGCCTACAAACAAGCATATTTTGCCCAATCTACTATAATTTTTCAATGTCCATTTTGTGGGCTCAATGGTGTCCCCCTACAAGATATACTGATGCTCAAACACCTAGTACCCATGAATGTGACTTTACCTGAGGTTGGGGTGTTTGCAGAGACAATTGAGTTAACATAAATGGATACTGGATGACAGTGGACCCTAAATCCATTGACTGGTATTCTTATACAGAGAGAGATTTGGAGACAAAGACACATGCTCAGAGGGAAGACAGCCATGTGAAGATACAGGCAGAAATTGGAATGACACAGCTAGAAACCAAGGGATGTGAAGGAGTTGACAAACACCGGAAGCTAGGAAAAAGCATAGAAAATTCTTCCCTAGAACTTCCAAGGGAGCATGGCCCTGCCAACAACTTGATTTTGGACTGCCAAGCTTCAGAACTGTAAAAGAATACATGTCTGTTATTTTAAGTGTTCAGTTTCTGGCAGCCATAGGAAACTAACACAGTCTGAATCCAACCAACATATCTTACCAATATTCAACTTTTTAACCTCTTCTCTTAGAGCTATAGGCAAATTGATTGTCCTTAAGCATTCTTGCAAACAATTTAACCAAATGGCTTGTCACCGATAACTTGGGCCTCCATCTTCCCAACTGTCATTGTTAGGTTTTCTACTATCTTCTGCCTAGTCTTTAAAGCAATGTCACATATTTTAAGATTTTCATTATGGCAGCGTCGACTTTAAGGTACTAGTTTCTATATTAAAGTAACACTAATTAATATAACAGATAAATCCCATGTGTCAAATGCTTAATCCTATAAAATTTTATTTCTCACTATGTGAAATTTAGCTGTCACTACAAGTAGGTAGGATGGTGATCTACTCTGTGTAGTTCTTAATGGTCCTAGTTCAATAGGGGCTCTGCCAATCTTCAACACATGGCTTCTAAAGTGACCTTGGTCATTGATATTCAATCAATAAATGAAGGAAGTCATAGAGCTTGGAGAAGAAACACCATCCTTACTTTGGTCCAGAAGTAACATACCATTGTTAATGAGAACTAGCCACATGGTTCTACCTTAATGAAGGTGGATTATGAAACATAATCTTGGCTGGGTAACCACGTCGCAGACCAACTTTACAGAATGGAATAAGAGTGTTAATCTTTGGTCATCAGCTAGCTATCCTGGGCAAATGAAACATTGTGTAACTATAACAAATTGTGCTTTCAAAGACTATTCCAGAGCATGAAAAAAAACTCATAATAGAAAGTTTTTATAAAAGACAGCAGTATCTACAATGTACATTACATTCCATATCTATACCTAAAATACATCATTATCAATATGCAGCTATACATAAATGGTTGGCTATATATGAAGTATTATCAGTGTTTAGTGTGAGTAGGATTACTTGTGACTTTTATTTTATTCTTTATTCAGTTTTATGTTTTCCTAACTTAAAACATACATGCCTTTTTTAATTTGAAAAAGCTTATTTTTATTATAGAATTAAAAGGTTTAGCATGGCACCTAGCATCTAATAGATGCTCAATAACTTCTGTTGAATAAATGGATGACACTGGATGAGAAGGAAATGGGAAGAAGGCAGTAATTAGAGTATGATTCAAACCCAAGGAATGGTTTCTCTAAGAATAGACTATTTGGTCATATGCATAGTTTGAGGAAATTAGTAAAGAAGGCATAAATTTTCAGGTACACAATAATGAAACAAAAGAGGATGGGGATGAGGGGCCCTGAGGGAAGATTGGTTTGGGGAAGAAATATAGAGACTGGAGAGGTTTGCCAAGCAGCCAGAGTTATAACGAGGAAGAAAGGAAGTTGAACTCTTTCATATCTTTTGTTTATAATTTTATCTCAGTATACTAGGGAGGGTTATCTGCAGAGTCAAGGAGTGAGATCTAGGTAGAATGCTCTAATGGAATTTTTGGGGGGTAGAGCATAGTTAGTGTGACATTAGATTTAAATTAGAAAGAAGGGGAAGATATAATGTGGGTACTAAATGTTGCATAACAGCATTTTCAATACTTTGCCCCAAGTTTTATGGTAATTTTTGTCATTGTAATGATCTATTGTTATTTTCTCTGATTTTAATCTGGATGTAGGGAGTATCTCAACATCTTGCTTGACTCTATGATAAATAAAATTTGTTCAGGTTTCATGATTAGTTATATTCCCCCTGAGAACCATTCTTTCATCATCATTTAGGTCAGCTCCCAAGGACAGATTGATCCTCACACTGTTTTTCTAGTCCCTGATGGATGGAGTGAAAAAAACTAATAGAGTATTGGCACATGGAGTGAAAAAAAAAAAAATGAGACCGTTTGCAGCACAGGCATTTAGATTTTAAAAAAGTTGCTTTGGTAGAAAACAAAATTCTTTCTCATAAATTCAAATAAATTTCGTAACACTTTGTACACCCTTGAATGAGTCTTGGTCTTAAGTATTCATACATGATTGATGATTGGTATGGTTTGACTGTTTACGAGTTCCCTCACCTCCAAATTCATCCAAAGATGATGATGTCAGGAAATGGAGCCTTTGGGAGGTGCTTAAGTCATGAGAGTACATCCCCCATGAATGGAATTAGTGCTCCAGAGGGATCCCTTGCCCCTTCCACCATGTGAGGACATGGAGAGAAGGTGCTAGGTAGGAACCAGGAAGGGAAGTCTCACAAGAATGTGACTGTAATGGTGCCTTGATCTTGGACTTCTCAGCCTTCAGATAGCAAGAAATACTTTTCTGTTATTTATAAGCTATACAGTCTGTGGTATTTTATTATAACACCTAGAATAGACCAAGTCAATGACTTATCTACTTCTCTTCCACAATTAGTCAGAAACTCCTGTGTCAGATGTACTCAAATTCACTAGTATCCATACTAAGAGTTCCAACAATGCATTTTTTCTCTGAAGAGAAAGGACCACTACTCTTTGTACTTCCCTTTGAATACAGTACCTGCCAATATACCTGGCACCCAAAGTAAGCATTCGATAACTGTTAAATATGAATAACAGACACACAGTGCTCTTTGTGCACTGCTAAGAAATACCAGAAATCCAAAATCCTTTTCCTAATCCTCTCTGATGTCCAGAACGTCCTTTCAGGTGCCATTTAAGGTTAAGAAAGGCCTAAAAACAATGAATGGCTAAATTTCTTTTGTTAAAGACATCAGAGAGACACCTAATATTCACCAGTAAATGTTCTGATAGCCAGCAGAACATGGCTATCAATCCAGGTCTTGAGCATGGTATGCAGAGTTACCAAATTGGATAAATCCCCCCGGTAGTCTGCTGCTATATCAGTTTGTGCTTGCAGAGTTAGTTATAAAGACCATAAGAAGGAAGAAATCCAAGTTGTGCCAAGACTACTTTAAAAAGAATTATGATGAAAGTGTTTATTAAGATTCCTGATAAATAAAATACCATGCACAGCATGGCTTATTTGTGAATTTAGGCTGTTCCAGGCCAATTTTCTTTCTTTTTTTTTTTTTGTAATTTTATTTTATTATGTTATGTTAGTCACCATACAATACATCGTTAGTTTTTGATGTGGTGATCCACGATTCATTGTTTTCGTATAAGACCCAGTGCTCCATGCAGTATGTGCCCTCCTTAATACCCATCACCGGGCTAACCCATCTGCTCTCCCCTCTAAAACCCTCAGTTTGTTTCTGAGAGTCCATAGCCACTCACGGTTCATCTCTCCCTCCGATTTCCCCCCCTTCATTTTTCCCTTCCTTCTCCTAATGTCCTCCATGCTATTCCTTATGTTCCACAAAGAAGTGAAACCATATGAAATTGACCTTCTCTGCTTGACTTATTTCACTTAGCATAATCTCCTCCAGTCCCATCCATGTTGATGTAAAAGTTGGGTAGTCATCCTTTCTGATGGCTGAGTAATATTCCTTTGTATATATGGACCACATCTTCTTTATCCATTCATCTGTTGAAGGGCATCTCAGATCTTTCCACAGTTTGGCTATTGCAGACACTGCTGCTATGAACGTTGGGGTGCATATGGCCCTTCTTTTCACTACATCTGTGTCTTTGGGGTAATTATCCAGGAGCGCAATTGCTGGGTCATAGGGTAGCTCTATTTTTACATTTTTGAGGCACCTCCACACTGTTTTCCAAAATGGCTGTACAAACTTGCATTCCCACCAACAGTGTAAGAGGGTTCCCCTTTCTCCACAACCTCTCCAACATTTCTTGTTTCTTTCCCTGTCCATTTTTGCCATTCTAACTGGTGTAAGGTGGTATCTCAGTGTGGTTTTGATTTGAATTTCTCTGATGGCTAATGATGATGACCATTTTTTCATGTGTCTGTTAGCCATTTGTATGTCTTCTTCAGAGAAGCGTCTGTTCATGTCCTCTGCCCATTTTTTGACTTGATTATCTGTTTTTGGGGTGTTGAGTTTGAGAAGTTCTTTATAGATCTTGGATACCAGCCCTTTATCTGTAGTGTCATTTGCAAATATCTTCTCCCATTCTGTGGGTTGCCTCTTTGTTTTGTTGACTGTTTCCTTTGCTGTGCAGAAGCTTTTTATCTTGATGAGGTCCCAAAAGTTCATTTTTGCTTCTGTTTCACTAGCTTTGGGAGATGTATCTTGAAAGAAGTTGCTGTGGCTAATGTCAAAGAGGTTATTGCCTATGTTCTCCTCTAGGATTTTGATGGATTCCTGTCTCACATTGAGGTCTTTCATCCATTTTGAGTTTATCTTTGTGTATGGTGTTAGAGAATGGTCGAGTTTCATTCTTCTGCATGTGGCTGTCCAATTTTCCCAGCACCATTTATTGAAGAGACTTTGTTCCATTGCATGTTTTTTTCCTGCTTTGTCGAAGATTATTTGACCATAGAATTGAGGGTCTATATCTGGGCTCTCTATTCTGTTCCATTGGTCTATATGTCTGTTTTTGTGCCAGTACCATGCTGTCTTGGTGATCACTGCTTTGTGATATAGCTTGAAATCAGGCAACATGATGCCCCCAGCTTTGTTTTTCTTTTTCAACATTTCCTTGGTGATTTGGGGTCTTTTCTGATTCCATACAAATTTGAGGATTCTTTGTTCCAGCACTTTGAAAAATGTCATTGGAATTTTGATTGGGATGGCACTGAAGGTATAGTTTGCTTTGGGTAGGATAGACATTTTAACAATGTTTATTCTTCTGATCCATGAGCATGGAATGTTTTTCCATCTTTTTGTGTCTTCTTCAATTTCTCTCATGAGTGTTCTGTAGTTCCTAGAGTATAGATCCTTTACCTCTTTGGTTAGGTTTTTTCTGAGGTATCTTATGGTTTTTGGTGCTATTGTAAATGGAATCATTTCTCTAATTTCTCTTTCTACAGTTGCGTTGTTAGTGTATAAGAAAGCAACTGATTTCTGTGCATTGATTTTTTATTATGGTCTGAAAATATGCAGGGAATAATCTCAATCTTTTGGTATCGGTTGAGACCTGATTTGTGACCCAGTATGTGGTCTATTCTGGAGTAAGTTCCATGTGCGCTTGAGAAGAATGAGTATTCTGTTGTTTTAGGGTGGGATGTTCTGTATATATCTATGAGGTCCATCTGGTCCAGTATGTCATTCAAAGCTCTTGTTTCTTTGTTGATTTTCTACTTGGATGATCTGTCTATTGCTGAGAGTGGAGTACTGACACTACAATTCACATATTGTTATCAATATGACTCTTTATTTTGGTTAACAGTTGGTTCATGTAGATAGCTGCTCCAATGTTGGGGGCATAGATATTTACAATTGTTAGATCTTCTTGTTGGATAGACCCTTTAAGAATGATATAGTGTCCTTCTGTGTCTCTAACTACAGTCTTTAGCTTAAAATCTAATTTGTTATAAGAATTGCTACCCAGCTTTCTTTTGAGGTCCACTGGTATGGAAGATAGATCTCCATCCCTTCACTTTCAGTCTGGATGTATCTTTACATTCAAAATGAGTCTCTTGTAGACTGCATATGGATGGGTCCTGTCTTTTTATCCAACTTGCAACCCTGTGCCATTTTATGGGAGCATTTAAACCGTTCACATTGAGAGTGATTATTGAATGAATTTGTTGTCATCGTATTGCCTGTGAAGACCTTGTTTTTATAGATTGTCCCTGTAAATTTCTGTTGTATATCACTCTTAGAGTCTTTCTCCTTTTATAGAACCCCGCTTAATATTTCTTGCAGGGCCAGCTTAGTGGTCACATATTCTTTCAGTTTCTGCCAGTCGTGGAAGCTCTGCATCTCTCCATCCATTCTAAATGACAACCTTGCTGGATAAAGTATTCTTGGCTGCATGTTCTTCTCGTTTAGTACCCTGAATATGTCCTGCCAGCCCTTTCTGGCTTGCCAGGTCTCTGTGGATAGGTCTGATGTTATTCTGATGTTCCTCCCTCTGTATGTAAGGAATCTCTTCCCCCAACTGCCCTTAAGATGGTTTCCTTGGTTCTAAGATTTGCGAGTTTTACTATTACATGCCGGGATATTGGCCTATTTTCCTTGATCTTAGGATGGGTCCTCTCTGCCTCTAGGACATGAATGTTTGTTTCATTCCCCAGATCAGGGAAGTTCTCGGCTACAATTTGCTCAAATATATCTTCTAGTTCTCTCTCTCTCTCTCCACCCCCTCCAGGATTCCAATAATTCTGACATTGGAACATTTCATTGTGTCACATATTTCTCTGATTCTATTTTCATGGATTTTGAGTTGTTTTTCCCTGGCCTCCTCCTTTCCCTTTTTATCTATTAAATGGTCTTCCAGGTCACTTATTCTCTCTTCTGTCTCAGTTATCCTAGCTCTTAGATTATCTAGATTAGAATGGATCTCATTGATAGCATTTTTAAGTTCTCCCAATTCAGCTTTCATTTCTGCCCTTAGAGACTCTATGTTGCCATTAATTGATTTCTCCATTCTAGCTATCATCTTCACAATTGCTACCCTGAATTCCATCTCTGACATCTTGGTTATATCTGAATCCATTTGTGAATCTGTGGCATAAGTCATAATATCTGAGTCTTTCCTATTTTGGGGGTTCCTCCTCCTAGTCATTCTGTTGAAGGGTGGTTGAGGGAATGTATAGAGTCCAAATTATTAACCACAACCCAAGCAAGATGCACCTGTTTTCTAGGGACCTTAGGGTTGCTGGCCTCTTGTTTTCCCAGCCTGTCTTCTGGGGGAGGGGCCTGCCACACTGTTACTCAGGCAACCCTGTTTGGGCAGAGTTTCCCTGCCCCCCTATGGTGGGGTATGGGCCCAGTGAAAACTGTTTTTTTTAGGACTTTTGTTCTCTGGTGGCTTTCCCTGGTGGCTTTCCATGTCTCTTCCAAGAGTCAGAGCAGAAGACACTGTGTTCAACCCTCTGCCTCAGAGCAGAGAGATCGCAGTCTGTTCTTCAGTGAGCTCTCCAGGCCACATTATCTCCATTTCTGTCTGTGCTGCTATAAACTGCAGTGTCCTGGGTTGTGCACCTCTCCGCAGCACTCCCAGTCCTTGCTTCCAGGTCCGGGGTCCTCTCTGCCCTTTGTGCTTCTAAAACCACCAGCTGCCCCCAGTTCACATGCACCATCTCACTGCTCCAGGTTTCCATCTGGGGGGCTGCCCTAAAGTCCTTTCCCCGCCACTACTGGTCTGCGAGTCTGTGCCCTATCCCCAGCGTGGGAGGCTGTCACTCATCAGCGGTGCAGGATCCCCTCGGCTGGGCTCCCTCCCCCTTCTGTTTATCCTCTGATATCTGCCTGCGGAATCAGGGGTCCCCACTTCGTACCTTGAAACCAACTGCCTGTGATATTCTGTTTGTAGAGATCCAGATCTTCTTACATCTCAGGCTGATTTCATGGTTGCTCAGAGTAGTCTGGTAGATATCCAATTCAATTCTGGAGACTGGTTAGAATAGGGTCCCCTACTCCTCCACCATCTTTTCCCCTCTCCAGGCCCATTTTCTTTAATCCCACTTTGCTCACCCATGTCTTGATTTCTTCTGCTGGACATTACTGAGATAGAAAGAACATTCTCCTGGGAAGGGAGTGGGGATACAAATTGGTTTTCTTAAAGTAACTCCAGTATGTGTGAAATTTACAGTAACCAGGGGATGGTCAGATATATTAGATAACCATTGGCAAATTTTACTTTAGTAAGCATGGGACAAAAAGGATTATTGTATGTATAAATGCCACAGGAAAAAAAAAAAGTAAAAATGATCTATAAATATATTACTGATACTAAAATCTAAAGAAAACAGAACAGTAACCTATAAAATTTTAGAGCTATAGAGACTATAGAAATCAGAGTGTAGATTATAGGTAGAGCAACATCAACTAGGTCCAACTGCTGACAGTTGAGATTAAGATAGAGGATTATTAAACCCTATCAATATCTCTCAACCAATTTTGATGCATGTAGTTTTTACTATCAAGCATGGAATGTGTATTAAATAATAATGTCTTCTTTCTTGATTTGCTGAGTTGTGTCCTGTAGGTTATGTAAAAAAAAAAAAAAAATACAATAAAATGAGAACTAGATCAATTCTGCAAATGACTTAGACCCTATTCATATCCACCAAAATTTTTCTCTTGTAATATTCAAGTAAGATAAGTTAGGGACTTGAATTATACTGATAAAATTCCAATGCTTTACTTCATTTTGTTTGGATGAACTTAGACACTATCTTAAAGAAAAAAGACACAATTTCCTACTTTTCATATGAAGCTAAATTCAGACTTAATAATGGAAGCAACTTTTTCTTAAACAATCATTTAACAAACTAAATGTTAAAAAAGTATTGACTTCTTGTACTTGTCATGGGTTTTATTCTTTTCCTTATCTGAGTTGTGTGCATCAGTCCTGGTGCATCACCATCCCTGCTGCCTGTTTATGAGCAAAAACAGAGGGAAGCAATACCTAGTAACTCCTTCATGTGTCATGGCTCTAAATGTCCTGTCTATTAAAGGCAGCTGAATTTGAAACCCAATAGGACCCAACTTGCAAAGATAAGGAAACTAATACAGGCAATGGACACGAGCATTGAGCCACCTTTTCTAGGTCAACAGCTGCTAGTCTACTGGTCTCAGATTAAAACAAGGGAACATGATGAAACATTCATGAATATATCACGCATTGATCAAAACACCATCACTACCCTCAATGCCACAGCTTGATTTTTAAAGGAATAAAGTCCTACCTTATTATTTGTCAGAGGATCCAGAAAATTCTTTAATTTCACTGATAAAGCCCAAACTTAGATAACAATACGAGCAGCATTGTATGATAAAGAATCCATTTGAATTGCTTGTGAAATATCTTTTCTCAGACTTCCTAAACTGGTGACAGCGAATGGTAGGAATCAACATATTTATAATAATCAAGGAAAGCACCATGATTAGTAATGTTTCATAAGAGAATCCTCTAAGAGAATCACAATATGCCATCATCAATGAAGTAATATTTCATTGCATTCATTTGGCAATGTTAACCCAACTCAGTGAGGCACTAAGTTGGTCATTTGACAGTTTCTGCTGACTTCTTAATATGAGAAATGTATTAAGCTCATACTTACTGAAGGCACTGGGAAATTACTCCAGACACTGCTATTTTACTTGATAAATCAAGAAAATGTGTCAGTACATTGGGTATAGTTATTTGTAAAACATACTCTACTTTCCAATAAAAAAATGACACTTAAGTGACACTTCTCTTTGAAACTGGACATCGACATCTTTAAAACGTATGCACTTACACATGAATATATGACTCTGGGTTTTAATATCTATATAATACACATCCCACTACACAATTTAATCTTCTTAGATGCTTGAATCACTAGATTATGGTGGTTTGGGAGAAATTTCCTTGAAAGCAGTATGGCTCAACTTGTTATTTTCTATAGCTATTTGTTACTGACAGACAAGGTATCTTGTGTATTTTTAACATCTTATGGCCTATATCCCATTCACTTTACTAAATATCTGCTTTCTTCACAGTCCATAGACACAGCTGTAAGCAAGTCTAACCACAGAAGGAAATTTTAATTTTTAAGCAGCTGATGAGATGGCAATCTGTCTTGGTTGCTGCCATAATCTTCCATTTAGAGCTGACATGTTTATTCTTGGGCATTTAAACTGTGGCCCAGAAAGCCATGAAGGGAGGCCAGTTATAAATGTTAGATTTGATTGGAAATGACATTCCAAAATAAACATGCCAAAGCGCAGTGGAGCATTCTATGCATCTACAGTACATTGCACTCAGCCGCCCAAACCCACAGGCACACAAACACACCAAAGCACATAGAAAATCCTCAGCAACTACACTACACTCAGCATACAAACACAGAGAGACCCATGCACAATTTCTACCTGATTGAGTAAGAGGAAAGAAAATGAAGTGAGCATTGGTCAAAACAAATGTCACTTTACTCAGCAGCCAAATGTGTAAGGAAAGCATTAAGCCCTACCTTCCAACATCATAAAAGAATATTTTTAAAGACACAGAAG
Organism: Neomonachus schauinslandi; assembly: GCF_002201575.2. NCBI lineage: Eukaryota > Metazoa > Chordata > Mammalia > Carnivora > Phocidae > Neomonachus > Neomonachus schauinslandi. Next base: position 77,662,015 of record NC_058405.1, read on the forward strand.
GAAATATTCACCCTTAAGGATCAGCTGGAAGGTCCTTTTCACACATCACTCAATTCACTGATGAGAAAATAAATGAATGAGAATAATAATTATAAAGGAAGGAATTGTTTTGAAAAGAGTATAGACACAAAAAGAAGTATAAACCAGGCTGGGCCCACTTCCCAGAAAGTCAGGCAAACAAAGACAAAAACTGGAGGAAAAAAAGAAAAAGAAAAAGATGATATTTAAAAGGCATATTTTTAAGAAATAAAATAAAATAAAAGGCAAAATATGGACCCAAAAAAACAAAACAGCATGGACAAGTGTGTTTAGAAAATTGGATGGCCAGGAGAAATAAAGAACAAAAAGGAGATGCAAATAGAACAATAAAATACTAAAATGCATCTCCTTCTTCATAGTGTTCTGCTTTGAGGAAATGGCCTACTATATCAAATATCTGTCAAAGAAGGAGGAAACTGAGGAAGGAAACTTTAAACTAAAAATCATTTAACGCCACACCAATTTACACCACTTTGTCTGGAAGGACACACAGCTTGGATTTAAGTTTCTAGAAGACAGTTTCTCTTTTGAACCTGTGTGTGTGTGTGTGTGTGTGTGTGTGTGTGTGTGTGTGTGATTACTGGAAGGCACAACAATAAGAGAGGAATATTTGTTGCTACTTTATTAATATAAACCAACACTTCCAAACCTTATTCCAGGCTGTCATTAGATTATTTCTGCTGTTCATGTTTCTTTCAGTTGCCTGTTTTCAGACAACAAATATCCTACCACTTCAAGTTTACTGCTATTTTTCATTCTTTACAAAACATTAGTTAAGAGTTTTGCATAAGCCTTGCATCATGGTTCAGATACAGGCTACGAACTCATATCTTACTATTGTTATGTGTCTGGTATTTAATGCTAAATGTAATGTATGGAGACCCTAACTTAGGTGAGCCCAGTTAGGGTTGTGTCATATACAGGTGAGGAATCCATCAACTTTTTTGACTATTTAGGAAGTGCAGATTTTGGGGGGGGGGGGGCAAAGTATAAATTTACATAAAATAAAAGTAATCATTACCTTCATTGTGTATAAAGTAATAACTTTCAAAATGAGTATTTATTTCACCTCATTTTTAAAGATAATTTCTTGGATCTTCTCTCAACCATAATATTATTTATTTTCATTATATTTCTCCATTTATTTTTATTTTTTTGGCTTGTCCAAAATAGTACATGTCAGCCTGTATCTGCTAGAATTTTCTCTAAGGTAAGTAGATGGAAATAGCATTATAAGATAACAAGTGAACTACTGATCAATTTGGTCTATGTGGTTGTGAGCATGGAATGATGGGCTGATAAAATGTTAAACTACTATATTTAGACAGAATTTCCAATAATGTCACACAGGAAGAATCAGAAATTTCATGCTTCTAAATGATGAAGAAATTCTTTCTTGCCCACTCAATTTTTAACTTACTCTTTCTGCAAAAAAAAAAAAAAAAAAAAAAAGCAGAGTTTAAATCCCCGTCACCAAAGTGTGGGCTAGCTCTCAGAACACTCGGATTAGGAGGCAAGAGTGGACCTGCATCACTGTCAAAACTAAAGGTTCTGGGATTTTACTCTACCTACCTGCAAGCTAGCAAGCTAGTTAGCCAACCAGTTACACTGATGCTCCAGAAGACACATAACTCTTGGGTCAAAGACAAACAGTGTTATTACTCACAGCAAAAGCAGTAGCCGAAGTGTCGGCATAACTGCATCAATTACCCAAGCCCAACTCCCACAAGAACATGGAGGAATGGATGATACCTATGAGTTGCATTACAGGAAAGAAACCCTAACTTTGGAAAAGTCACAGTTTACAGTAATAGCAGGAGCAAGTCTGCCCCCCCCCTCCTTTTTTTAGGAGAGATGGTATCTAATCCCTCCAGGTTGTTCTCGATGCAAACAAAACCCTGAGAAATGGCCCACGTAAAGAGCAGTCAGGGATTCTTGGGATACACAGCAAGACATGTATGGGCATGAGAAACCCATGGAGGAATGTCTCCCAACATCATCATCCAAATAGAGAAGCCATTTTTAGGATAATTAATCATTGGTAACAGACACTTTGAAGAAATCAAAGCCACTTTAGAAATGTAGTTAGTGGTCAAGATTGTGCTTCAAGTTTGAACTTGAAGTAATTGCCAATTGAAAGAATTAGTAAGAATTTTCTGCAATTTTCACTAAACTCTCTGAAACAGGAAAGTGACCACACCTGCATTAGTTCAAACCCAGCTATACTGCTTACTGAGGAAGTGATTTCATCTCCCTGTTCATTAATTTCTTATCTGTATTAAGGGAATAGTAATAATAACTATTGTTTGTTGTGATTAAATTACTTAATTTATGTAGAAAGAACTATATATGTGTTAACTACTAATTCTCTACTGTTACTATTACTATCAGTACAATCATTATTATTTATTACTAGAATATAATAGGAATAATATGGAACATACATTTAATAGAGCAAGGACAATAAAAGAAGATAAACACATACTGGAATTAGAATAGAGACAGTTTTCTTAAGGATTTCACCAACTCCTTGTGAGATTGAATTAGCAGTTAGTATTTGAACCTAGTTTTATTATATTTGGTATGATGTATGTAATTATACTTAAATTTTCAAATAACACATGAAATATTTCTGATATCATAATATGCAATTATTTTATTCTGATCAAATAAATTTTGTTGTCACAATAAAGTAAGTAAACGCCCAACTCATGGTTTCAGTATAGAGTAATATTCTGATCACACATGCCCTATCCAGTTGCTGCATCAGTGTCTGAAGCCAGTCACTGAGATGCATAGGACCCATAGAATGCTGCCCTACCAATGTTGCCTTACCTGATGGGTTGTCTTATGTGTCACACCAATGCAGAATTTACTATTCATCAAAGAATTGTCCTAAACAATTAAAAATCAACAAGCCAGACTTTTACTTCCAGACAGATGGAATAGTAATAATTATTGTTCTCCCTGCTAAGTACAACTAAAAATCTGGATAGTATATATGTATAAAATAAATTTAAGAAGCCTATGAATGGTGAAGAAGTCCACTGACTAGGGAATGTAGGAATAACATGATAGTGAGTTTTTGGAGTTTAGTTTTGGCTTGGTTTTTTTTTCTTTATATATCTTATACTGGAGCTGGAGTAGCTGGCCACCCCAAAATGCTAATAGATACAGAAAAAATTAAACCCCAAGAAAAGCCCTCTTTCTAGCCAAAGAACCAGTAAAACAGAAGCTTAGTAAGACAGAAAGCTTTTGACAATACTGTTTTCCTCCAGCTAAAATAGAAACCATAGCCCTACTCTTACCCATGCTAGAAAAGATGGAGTGGGGAAACTAGACTTCCATTTAGCCCAGGCTAAAATGAGGCACCTCAATCTCCCCTATTGGTGTGGTATTAAAGAAGGCTGAGGAGAATACTGGGACTTTCATACTTGTCAAATGGTAATGAGACCCCACATAGCAAGGTCAGTGGAGACCTTGTGGGGAACCTGGAATTCCACCCTGTAGGAATGAGGAACTCCTTAGCTCCCCAGCTGTTATGATGTCACAGGAAGCCTCATGAGAGTCAGGTCTTTCACTATTACTCAGTGATGATTGAGGCCACCTCCCTGATGTCATTGGAGGTGATGTGGGGAGCACTGATAAGGCACTCTCATCTCTCCCCTCCAGGGAGGTATAAACAGGGGTCTTTTGGGGAACCAGAACTCTGTCATTTTTCAGCAGTAACAAGGAGCTCTCACCACCTTGGGCATCAACAGAGGCCAAGAGAATGGACTTCTACTCGCACCTAGTAATAATGAGACGATCCATCTCCCATTTTTCTGCCAGAGATGTCAGAGGAAGCCAGCTAAAACAAGTTTAAATGAGATTCAGAGTCTCATAACATAATAACTAAAATGTCCTGGTTTCAATAAAAAATTACTCATCTTACCAAGAACAAGGAAAATGTCAGCTGGAGTAAAAAAGACAAAAATAGGTACTAACAAAAAAATGACAAAGATGTTAAAATCTGACAAAGATTTTAGAGATAAAGAAGTCATCATAAAAATGTTTCAAATCTCATCAAATAGAAGATATAAAGAACCAAATGGAAATTGTATAACTGAAAAATACAATAACAGAAATACAGACTCATTGGTGAACTCACTAACAGAATGAAGAAGGTAGACGGAAAAATTAATGAACTGGAACATAAATTACCCCAACCTAAGAATAGAGAGAAAACAGACTGAAGAAAATGAACAGAGCCTCAGGGACCTATGGGACTATAACAAAATATTTAACATTCTTATCATTGGAAACTCAGAAGAAAGGGGGAAAGAGGGTGAGATTTTAAAAAGTAGCTGCAGCTTCCCAAATTTGGCAAAAGCCTATAAACCTATAGATTCAAGAATCTAAAAGAATCTGAACAGGATAAATCCAAAGATTCCACTCCAAAACACAGTATAGTCAAAGTTCTGAAAACTGAAGACAAATAATCTTTAAAAAATAAAAGATAAATAATGCATTATCTACAGAGATAAATAATTTGAATGATAATAGACTTTTCATCAGAAATCATGGAGTCCAGAAGAAAATAAAACATTTTTTAGGTACAAAAAGAGAAGAACTGTAAATTCTGTATCCAGGGAAGAATATCTTTCATGGTATGAATGGGAAATCAAAACATTCTCAAATGAAAGAAAATTAATAGAATTATCACCAGCTGGTCTACTTTTAAGAAATTTCTAAAGGAAGTTCTCTAAACAGAAAAGATATAATAAAAGGAGAAATCTTGGAACATCAGGGGGAAAAAAAAAAGAAAACAAGAGAAAAAGTAAAAACATAGGCAAATACATTTTATTTCTCTTGAGTTTCTAAATCATGTTTAAATGCTGAAGAAAAATTATAGCACTTAGATATGGTTCTAAACATATGTAGAGAAAATATTATAATTGTAGAGTAACTACTAAAAAGCTATACAAAGATATATATTCAAAAACATTAAAGACAAATTAAAAAGGAATTTTAAAAAGTGTTCAGGTAATCCACAGGAAGAAGGCATAAAAAAAAAAAGAGAGAGAAGCTAAAAACAGAAGGAACAAATAGAAAAAAAAATAGTAGACTTAAGCCCTAATGTACCAATAATTATATTAAATATAAATGATTCAAATATGCCAATTCAATGACAGAGACTGGCAGAGTGGATTTGAAAACATGACTGACCATATTTTATCTATGAGGAACTCAACTCAATATAATGATATGGGTAGACTGAAAGTAAAATAATTGGAGAAATATGTTAGGTAACCATTAATCAAAAAAAGCAAGAGTGGCAATTACCAGAGACAGAGAGGGACATTACATAATGAAAAAAGTGTTAATCCACCAAGTCATAACAATCCTAAATTTGCATGTACTAAATAAACAACAGATTAAAATAAGCGAAGCAAACACTGATAGAACTAAATAGAGAATTAGGCAAACTCACAATTAGAGTTGGAAACTTTGGGGCACCTGGGTGGCTCAGTCGTTAAGCGTCTGCCTTCGGCTCAGGTCATGATCCCAGGGTCCTGGGATCGAGCCCCGCATTGGGCTCCCCGCTCCGTGGGAGGCCTGCTTCTCCCTCTCCCACTCCCCTGCTTGTGTTCCCTCTCTCACTGTATCTCTCTCTGTCAAATAAATAAAATCTTTAAAAAAAAAAAAAAGAGGGGCGCCTGGGTGGCTCAGTTGTTGGGCGTCTGCCTTCGGCTCAGGTCATGATCCCAGGGTCCTGGGATCGAGCCCCGCATCGGGCTCCCTGCTCCGCGGGAATCCTGCTTCTCCCTCTCCCACTCCCCCTGCTTGTGCTCTCTCTCTCGCTGTGTCTCTCTCTGTCAAATAAATTTAAAAAAAAAAAAAAAAAGAGTTGGAAACTTCGACAACCCTCTCTCAACAACTGATAAAACAACTGGAGAGAAAATCAGCAAGAATCTATAAAAAGTCAGCAACACAGGGCACAGGGTGGCTCAGTCAGTTAAGCAGCGAATTTGATTTTGGCTCAGGTCATGCTCTCAGTGTGGTGAGATCAAGCCCTATGTCAGGCTCATGAACTTTGGATGGAGCCTGCTTAAGATTCTCCCTCTTGCTCTGCCCCTTTCCACCCAAAAAAATAAAAACCTCAGCAACATTAACCAATAAGATTTGATCAACATTTATACAACACTCTATATAGACACATTCTTTACAAGCACTCATAGAGCATACATCAAAATAGACTATCCTGGGCCATTAAACAAACTTCAACAAATTTTTAAAAACTGAATTCATACAGTGTGTTTTATGACCACAGGGAATCAAATTAAAAATCAGTAATAGAAAGATAAAGGAAAAAACTCCAAACATTTAGAAATTAAATGACAGGGACACCTGGGTGGTTCAGTCGGTTAAGCGTCTGCCTTCAGCTCAGGTCATGATCCATCATGATCCCTGGGTCCTGGATCGAGTCCCACATCAGGCTCCCTGCTCAGCGGGAGCCTGCTTCTCCTTCTGCCTGCCATTCCCCCTGCTTGTGCGTGCTCTCTCTTGCTCACTCGTGCCCTCTCTCTCTCTCTGAAAAATAAAAGCTTAAAAAAAAAAGAAATTAAATGACAAATCTCTAGTAATCTATGGATCACAGAGGAAGTCTCATGTGAAATTTAAAAATAAAAATTTGTAGGTCATAGCTAAAGTAGTGCTGAGAGGAAACTTTATGATATTAAATGTTTGTATTAGTAAGAAGAAAAAGTTTCAAATAAATAATCTAAACTCCTATTTCAAGAATCTAGAAAATGAAGAGCAAAGTAAACTCAAATAAAGACAAAAATAGCAAAGAGCAGAAATCAGTGAAACTGGAAACAGAAAACCAAGCAAAATGAAATGTTAGGTAATATAGCTCCTAGAGTCGATGTGGATTCAGTAACCATAAATAGCATGTTCAATCATAATCTTCCTTCTGCTTCAGCAATATGAATGATAAAGAGAGGCAAAGAAAAGGCCATGGTCTGCATTTCTAAAAACTGCCTTTATGTGATGTAGAATCCTTCATCTTTCATATAGCTGGGAGAAGTTTCTGTCTACTACCATATGAAAAAATGTAACACGGGTTATTTATGTATTCATTCATTCATTCCTTTAATAGGTCTTTGAATTACATTCACCCTCCCTCAGAGTATTCATGGATTGATCTATCACAAAATAATAAGAATAATAAGTAAATAAAATAAACAGAAAAAGAATGTCTGAAAATTAATCTATACCTTCTATCACGGAAGCAGGCTATGGTGGCATGTGGTGGTATGTTAAGTCTGATTCCTTTCCCTAAAGCTTATCAGAAATTCTTAGTGCTTTAATGCTTTGGTTTGGTAGTATGAGGTTGTACATTAGAAAGAAAGGATGGAATTCCAAAAATATGAGGCATATGTGGCAGCAATTCCATTTTGTAAATTTTGCAGCATGAAGCATACCCCCTGTGGCTGTCAACCTTGCCATTCTACCCTGGCTGCCAAGTCCTCTTTTATTATATGCTTCTTTTAATGATGACATCAAAGAGAATAACAGAGAAGCTTTTTGTTTTGGTTTTGGTTTTGCTGTGTCAGCATTACTCAAATATTAGTTTCACTATTCAGCTGTAATATCACATTCTCCAAATTGTTCCAAAACTAATAAAACTAAAGATAGCAACACTTATGCAGCTGGTAGGAAAGAGAACTCTATGTCTGAAAGGATCAGCGTTCACATCTCAATCATAACATAAAGTTTTGCAAATCTAATCTGATATCAGCTAATGGGATGATTTAGACATGCCAACTTGTAATACCACATAAAATTATGTCATTTAATTAAAGCTAAATTTATTAGACGCATAAGAAGTTCACACAAATAAAGCTGTAATCTAAAATGAGGAAGTAAAATCAACTTTTATTTGTGGATGTCATGGTAGTTGAGGTTGGAAGTTTTTAAGATTTATATGATATGTAACTACATCATAGATATATAACAACCATTGTTAAAATATGTCCAATACAGTGTAAAAAGAACACAGGCTTGGAGTCTGCAGATCTCGGTTGAATCTCAGTTCTGCTGCTAACCTTGCCTGCAGTATTTGAAAAGTTACATAAACTCTGGGGCGCCTGGGTGGCTCAGTCAGTCAAGCGTCTGCCTTTGGCTCAGGTCATGACCCTGGAGTCCCAGGACGAAGTCCCGCATCGGGCTTCCTGCTCAGCAGGGAGTCTGCTTCTCCCTCTGACTCTCCCCCCTCTCGTGCTTTCTCTCTCTCACACTTTCTCTCTCAAATAAATGAATAAAATCTTTAAAAAAAATGAAAAGTTACATAAACTACCTAAATCAAGGTTTTTCCCATCTGTTAAAAATACAATTATTAACTCAATTTTCTCATAACTAGCCTCTGAATAAGTCATCAATGTTGTCCTCATTAAAAAAAAGAAAGAGAGAGACTTGGAGTTAGGTAATTTGCATATGGTCAAACGGGTAATTAGGATAGATGCAGGATTTGAGCCTGGAAAGTCTGATCTCACATCCCTTTTATAAGCCGCAATGCTCTATTGTTTTCCTGACATATGGTTTTATTTCTAGGATCAAATCCATAAAACATCTTATAACTATCTGGCACATAAGACATACTCACTATTAGTTTTATCCTTGTTACTATTAGTATTAATATTATTATATATAATGTCCCAATGACTTCTGAAATAAGCCAATGCTTACATTTATTATTGAATCAAAAGTTTCTGTAGCCTTTATCTAATGTAATTCAACAGTCATGACATACATGTAAATCAGAATTTACCTGACATAATTTGTACTCATTTTAATGCTAGTTGTAACCTCTGTTTTTACCTTTTTTTTTTTTTAACCTCATTTGAGTCCTTATCATACTCCAGTTAGAGAGATGTCTTTCTCTCCATTAGACATTAAGATCCTTAAAGGCAGGAACACTTTATTCATACTATACTCATCTTTGTTTCCTCAAAGCTGTACACAACACTACCCCAGAGTTAACATAAAATGAATATGTGAAGAATGAATGATGATGAATGATGACTGTTTCCTCATAATTTCTACTTTTTTGAGGAGATAAAAAGTCTAATAAAAACACTAGTGTTGGGTGGCTCAGTCAGTTAAGCATCTGCCTTTGGCTCAGGTCATGATCCCAAGGTCCTGGGATTGAGTCCCACATCGGGCTCCCTGCTCAGCGGGGAGTCTGCTTCTCCCTCTGCCTCTCTCTCTCTCTCAAATAAATAAAATCTTAAAAAAAAAAAAAAACACTAGTGTTTGGGAAAATCAAGAATTTCCATCACATTTGATTTGCTCTAAAGATGATGATAGGTTTTGAAAAATATATGAAGGTAAAAAGGCAGTTATGTGCATAGGATTCAACGGACTTATTCATACCCTCGAAGGGGCCTAGAAGCAGCAACATCTGCCATAAGAAAGAAAAGGAAGTGGTCTAAAAATGCCTGGCTTCTCGTACATGCAGAGTGATAACATGATTCTAAAATCTTCCCAGATATCATATCATGCTTAGATGAAAGTGATGGGAAGGAAAGCACCTACTCAACTTTGTGATCAGAGAAGTTCAAGTTTCTGAATCTTTAGCCTCAATGCTTGGTGTAAAAAGACCAAGGCCAATAATCTTGACTGAAAGTGATGACTGGAATAGCCCATGGAACCATCCCAAAGGTGCCTATGTCTCTAAGTGTTTTCAAGAAATTGAAATCCATGTTAATTACATTACATATTTATGGATGTATATTATTTAGCAAGCCTATGGCTATAATTCAAAGGTTAGAAGCAAATGTGTTAGGATATAAAATTCAAGTGTCATTTATAAGATTGTTTGCTTTATGTGAGTGGGACTTAGATTTCAACTTCACAGTAAATTCTTAATTCAGAAGTTAGTGATTTAAAAGATGTTTTGTGATTATAGGTTCTAGTATGACATAATGAAAGAAATGAAATTCCTAGACCATAAAGGTCTTCAGTTACATTTTTTGGCATATGCTATAGAGAGCACTGTAAAGATCAGGGACAGAGATTAAGAATCTGCACATATGACCTAAGCCACAGAGAAGAAAGTATGCCCTTCATTTCTATTTCTTAAGGTACAAGAAACAGCTCAAATAATACAAACAATTATGCAGATACAAATCAATGCATTCTAGCCACAAGTATCAAATAGGTTCAGCTCCATCTCAGGCTGTTAATGAGTCAAAAGTAATATACATGATGTCACAAAGTAAGTTGCAAACTACAAAATCAAAAATCTGCTGTGTTTCGGAGGGGAAGAATGAAGGGGGGGAATCAGAGGGGGAGACGAACCATGAGAGAGGATGGACTCTGAAAAACAAACTGAGGGGAGGGGGGTGGGAGGATGGGTTAGCCTGGTAATGGGTATTAAGGAGGGCACGTTCTGCATGGAGCACTGGGTATTATACACAAACAATGAATCATGGAACACTACATCAAAAACTAATGATGTAATGTATGGTGATTAACATAACAATAAAAAAATTTTTTAAAAATCTGCTGTGTTTCTATACACCAACTTCAAACCATCAGAAAAAAAAAGGGTTTTTTTAATCTCACTTATAATTGTATTAAAAAGAATAAAATACATAGGAATAAATTTAACCAAGGAGGCGAAAGACCTATATATTGAAAACTATAAGACATAAATGATAGAAATTGAAGAAGACATAAATAAATGGAAAGATATTCTGTACTTAAGGATTAGATGAATCAATATTGTTAAAATGTCCATACTACACAAAGCAATCTCCAGATTCACTGCACTCCCTATTAAAATTTCAATGGCATTTTTCAAAGAAATACAATAAATAATCCTAACATTTGTATGGAACCACACACACACACATGCACACACCCACCATAGAGCAGCCAAAACTATCTTGAGAAAGAACAAAGATAGAGGCATCATGATTCCTGATTTCAAACTATATTAAGAGCTATGGTAATTAAAACAATGTGGTATTAGCATAAAAACAGATACATAGATCAATGGAACAGATACATACATAGAGAATGGAGTCCAGAAATAAAGCCACATATATATGGTCAACTAATTTATGAAAAAGGAGCCAAGAATATACAATGGGAAAAGGGTAGTCTTTTTAATAAATGGTGTTAGGAAAGCTGGATAGCCACATGCAAAAGGCTAAAACTCGACCACTGTTTTACACCATAAACAAAAATCAACTTAAAATGGATTAAAGACATGAACATAAGACCTGGAACCATAGAACTCCTAAAAGAAAACACAGGCAGTAAGCTCCTTGACATAGGTCTTGGCAATGATTTCTCTTAATCTGACATCAACAGCAAGAGAAACAAAAGCAAAAATAAATGAGTGGAACTACACCACACTAAAAATCTTCTGCACAGCAAAGAGAAAAGGGAATCCTCCTGCACTGTTGATGGGAATGTAAATTGGTGCAGCCACTGTGGAAAACAGTACAGAGGTTTCTCAAAAGATGAAAAATAGGATTACCATATGATCCAGCAATTCCACTTCTGGGTATTTATCTGAAGGAAATGAAAACACTCTTGAAAAGATACATGCACCCCATGTTCTTTATAGCATGATTTACAATAGCCAAGATGTGAAAACAACCTAAATGTCCATCAGTGGGGTGAATGGATAAAGAAGAAGTGGTATAAACACACAGTGGAACATTATTCAGCTATATAAAAGAATGAAGTCTTACCATTTGTAATAACATGGATGGACCTTGAGGGCAATATGCTAAGTGAAATAAGTCAGACAGAGAAAGGCAAATACTATGTGATCTCTCTTCTATGTTAAATCTTAAAAAAAACAAAACAAAATTAAATTAAAAAACCAAACAACAACAAACAACATAGATATAAGGAACAGATTGGTTCTTGCCAGGGATGGAGGATGGGGGGTTGGAGAAATGGGTGAAGGAAGCCAAACATTAAAAATAATAAAACATAAATACAGCACATTACTGAGCAGCACCAGAAAAAATTTGTGACAAAAAAGAAACTCTTTCAAAGAAGAGAAACAATCTCAAATTAGAGGTAAACTGCATATATACAGACACTAATAGTGACAACACAGTCATAGCTCAAATGCTCGTTTATCCAATAGATAATAGACAATTTATACCTAAAGTACTCCACAGTTAAATATTAAAAAACCCTTTTATTCGAATCAATTACCACATAGCTAATAAAACCAAAATGGAAAGACTCTGTAACTGACAAATATCTTTACTAGCAAATGGAGACATAAAGCTCAAAGATCTCATAATGACTAATGGCTTGAAAACACAGTTTCTCAATTTCTTTTATTCCGTTTGCTCCATGGTCCCCCACCCCCATACAACCTGGTTGTTTGGGGAGTATTCATAACAGGAGGACCTTATATTTCCATAGCACTGAATGGTTTTCAAGTTCCTTTCTTTGGGAGTATCTCATTCGATGCTGTTTCCCCCCAATACCCACTGAAGTGTTAAGTGGCAATTATTTTTATTTTTTTTTATAAAAAAGAAAATGGAGGTTCGAAGGACTTGATTTGGTGCTGGTGGTGGGGCTGAGAGTAGCCCCAGATCTTCCCTTCCTCGATTCTGCCCTCTTCTTCACCCATCAGGCTGTCCTGCTGACCCATGGGATGAAGACCAAGAGCTCCACAAGCAGGAGGGGAGGACTAATAACAGATGAAGGACTCGGGTGAAAAACGCTGCATTACAGAGGGAGCCACTGGGGTTATGAGGTAAGTGATCAGTGGTACAGATTTTACAAACAGCCTTGCAATGTATTTATTGAATGGATTCCTTATTAAGATCTACTTTGTCTACTCTGAATTTTCTGAAATAAACATCAAAACCAATGATAAAATAGCCTTAAATAAAGCAAAACTGGAGGAACTGAATAAGAGAGAAATTTCAACTATTTAAAGAACATCCTTTACCTTTGGCAAAGAATTGTTCGGATTTATTACTCAGGTGAGAAACTAACAATATTGCCTGAGTCAAGTATATTGTCAGGGAAAGCCAAAACCCATTTCTTAAATAATGCTCAGACAAGATGAGGGTTTCCTCCAAAGGGGGCAATCTCTTCGTCTTTCTTTTTTTTTTTTTATTTTAAAGATTTTATTTATGTATTTGAGAGAGAGAGCACAAACAGGGGGAGTGGCAGAGGGAGAGGGAGAAGCAGGCTCCCTGCAGGGAGCCTGATGCAGCTCTTAATCCCAGGACTCTGGGATCATGACCTGAGCACAAGGCAAACTCTTAATCGACTGAGCCACCCGGGCGCCCTCTCTTCATCTTTCTTGAGGGAAGAATAAAACCAAAGAGCATTAAGCCAGAAAACACAGAGGCCACATTTCAGAGCAAGCCCCAGTATTCTGGAAGAAAGATTTAAACTCAAAGACTTCCCAGCAGAACCAATATTGGTTCAGTTTAGTTTAAAATCCAGTTGGTAATGTGTGCACAGAATGAATCCCTGATGCTGTATTCAGGGTCAAAGATTCCACAGAAGCTTGTGGGAGGAAAATATAAAACCAATAAAATTTTATCTATTAACCTAATTTTTTACATTAATAAATAAAGTCCATCATTATTTAGTTGTTGGTAAACATCATCAAAAAGAACCATTCTGGGGTGTCTGGGTGGCTCAGTCCTTTAAGTGTCTGCCTTCTATCAGGGTCCTGGGATAGAGAATCTCATCAGGCTCTGTGCTCAGTGCAGAATCTGCTTCTCCCTCTCCCTCTGCTCCGCCCCCCCACTCCAGTCATGCTCCCCCTCACTACAATAAATAAATAAAAATCTTAAAAAAAAATTCTTCATGGATAATCATGTTATGTATCAAAAAATAAATTTAGTGCATAATCTTGGGCAAGTTGTATATTGGGAAAAAATATTATAAAACACATTATTAAGACAAATGATGAAATTAGTATATGAGCCATAGATTAGATTAAAAATATTATTATTATTTTTTAAAGATTGTATTTATTTGAGAGAGAGAGAGCATGGGTGCGGGCAAGCTGGGAGAGGGGCAGAGAGGGAGGGAGAAGGAGAGAGAGAATCCCAAGCAGGTTCCATGCTCCACACTGAGCGTGGAGCCCAACTCAGGGCTCCATCCCAGGATGCTTAGCCGAAACCAAGAGTTGGACGCTTAACCAACTGAGCCACCCAGGCACCCCTAGATAAAAAATATTATTAAAATATTATTACATTTCCTAAATTTGATAATATCCTTGTTCTTGTTCTTAGAAAAGAAAAACTGACATATCAAGGTGTCAAGAGACATGATATATTGTGCAGGACCCGGGGATACTGATGGTGAGAAGCCATTGCCACCCAGGTCTGTAGGCGCAGAAGGAGAAGAAAGTGTTACTGGAATGTCCTAAGGGCAGTAGCTCTGGGAAGGGGGTGCTCCACAGGAGAAGGGGAAGCACAGGGAATGGGAGCTTCTGTGATGAGTAAGAATTGTCAGATGGAGGGGTGCTTGGGTGGCTCAGAAGGTTAAGCGTCTGCCTTCGGCTCAGGTCATGATCCCCGGGTCCTGGGATCGAGCCCCACATCAGGCTCCCTGCTCAGTGGGGGGCCTGCTTCTCCCCCTTCCTCTGCTTCTCCCCCTGCTCTCTATCTCTGTCTCGAAAGAAAAAATAAAAAAAAAAAAAAAAAGAATTGTCAGATGGACAAAGGAGAGCCTAAGTGTCCAAGAAAAAGGGTGCTCCGTGTGTAAAGACAGGGAAGTCTTTGAGAGCATGGCAGTTGGGGGAACAACAGTATGAAGATACTGTAGGCAGGGGTCTCCTGTATCCTATAATGGATAGAGTACCAAAAAAAAACTAGTGAGGAAGTGATAATGCCCCAACTTATGTGGTTATCCCCACATCAGTCATTGGCCTTCTTCCTCTAATAGTGCTTATCAAAATGTTACTACCAGAGAGCGAAATATAGAAAAGTACCAGCAGTGTCTGAACTTGAAGATCTGCACCACATATTTAGAGGTGCCAACAAAGAGAATTTCCAGGCTCTGAGGCTGACTTTTCAACAATGTCACTATTATTTAACTCAATAGTTACTTGCAAAGAGGATGGTATGTATAGATAGATCGATCGATAGATAGATGCATATATGTATTCACTATTCCCTGCATTTATTTTTCAAATGGTAGAACTCTAAATACAGTGTAATAAAATCTATAAATGAATCCTTATTTTAAGTGTTCAAACATTTATGAGGAGAACATTTTTTTTCAGTCCCCTATAGGGTGGCCTCTGAACTTAGAATCGGTTTATAAGAGATCCTAGGGCTTCACCACACACTTATTGATTAGAATCTCTGGAATTTGGCCCCTAAAATCTACATTTTAATTTAGAGAATCTGTTCTTAAGCCTTGAAATCCTTTGAGAAGGCACCAAGAGGGTGGAGATACCCTCCCCCGCACCCCCGAGGGGCTTCAATAAACCAGGACCACTGTGCTGGCCACGTCCACTCTGGGGCTTCTACTTCTGCAGGGAAAAGAGTGAATTGCAGACTCAGGTGTGGCTTTGACTCCAAGCTGGCAGGAAGGCCCACCAGGTAGCCTTCCAGATCTCCTCTAACCTGAAGGCGGTAAGTCTTTGTTTTAAACTATTTCAAAGCTTTGGCCCACAGGGCAGTGACAAATAGTTGGGGGCCACAGAAGTACAAGGAAATTGAAATCACAGATGTATCAAACCAGAAGAGCGCGTGCTCCCGGCCCCCTCCCCACACACATTTTTTCTTGAGCTCTTGTCTCAGAAACAGAGAAAACCCTAAATCACCCTTTTGCTTTCTGAAATGTATCAAGTTTCTCCTATTCAAAGATAAAAGCAACCCAGCGTACCTCAGCTACCACAATCCAAGCTCAGTGTTTGTTAAAACCGTCAGAGATTAAGGCTAAATAATTTGCCGACACCGATTTTTTTAAAATATATTCAAATGCCTAAGTTGAGGATCTTGCAGCGAGGCCAACTCCAGTGCAGTTAGAATGTGCCTTCTAGAAAAAAGCAGAGAAAGGTGTCCAGAGATATTTTAAGAGCATAAGCGTGAGGAGCAACACCAAATGAAAAACAGAGCCACCTACTGCTCAAGACCATCTTAACCAGAAGAGGTGCTGCCCAGAGGAGCCCAGGCTGGGGAAGGATTGAGGGGGCCTCACCTGGTGGCTTTTCTCAGCTAGGCCTCCCTGGGCCCCTTTGTCCCGGCTGAGGGCAATCACTTCTACATGACAGAGGGCTGACCAAGGAGGCAAAATGGGCACGGAAGGAAAAGAAAGGTGTAAATGAAGGAGCGCCGAGAGCAGGGACCAGCTATTGGGAGCCCTGTGAAAGTTGGAAACTCCTCTCTTTAAAACTGTTCACAACTTCACACAGAAACATAGCCTTGGGGGAAAACAATGTTAGAGCTGAAGGTGTAAGAGTAAGACAGAGCTGCCTAATTAAGTAGATGGCAATCTGTCCTTGCCAGCCGGCCTCCCTGGCCTGGGGTCACCAGTAGGCCACTTACAACCGACCTTCCTTTTACAGGAGGCTGGGGAGCTGTGGAGGGGGAGGGAGGGCAGGAACTCAAAACTTTAAATAACCCACGTCTGCTCTACTTCTCAATTAACACGTTAATTAGGAAACCACTGGAATCGTGGGCGTGGGCTCGTCGGTCTCCTCACACTTAAAAGTTGCTGCAGTTCTGCCGCCAGCACCCAAGATGGAAGGCCTCTCCTCCGGGCGGCAGCGCATGTGTTCAAATGGGGGAACCGTCAAGTGGCGAAGATTTATACAAATGAGGGCATTGTGTGTTCAAAAGGAGATTGGTATGTTTGATCTTGATTTACCTTTTCCACAAGATAACATTCATTAAGTCAGATAAGTAAATGTTGATGTGTTCATTCTCTTTCAATTGTCAACAGGTAGAACACAGGGCAGCCATCACACCAGGTCTAACTTCCATCCGTTACCAATGGGCTGAGACGAAAACCATTTTCCTACCACAGCATTACCTAAGATGACTTATGACATGCAAAGCACAAAACTGCTCTGAGTTTCATTGACTCTGTGTGTGTGTGTGGATTCTCATTGTAGTTCAAAGAGCTAAAAGCAGTCCAGCAAGTAAGCTACTCCGTGACAATTTCTTTTTTTTTTTTTTTTTTTAAAGATTTTATTTATTTATTTGAGAGAGAGAGAATGAGAGACAGAGAGCATGAGAGGGAGGAGGGTCAGAGGGAGAAGCAGACTGCTCCGTGACAATTTCTCAAGTCAAGTTGAATGCTTGACTCTACCGTCTAATTAACATTTATGCTGACCCATAGCAAAGTTGCCAGTCCTCATTCCCTGAAAGCCCCAGACCTGCAGACCCTCAATAATTTGTAAAATCAGTAACTTTACAACAACTCCATGAATCAGGTAATGTCTTTGTGACTGAAGGGTTTTGCTGATTCAGTCCTTTGAATTTCCGTCCAGTAATTTTCTTAATTAAGCTGAGATGTTTTAATGAGTCACTACCATTTTTCCATTCTGGACACAACCAAGGTGTCATTGCTGGAGTTAAATCAGAGCCACTATCTTTTGACACAGCTACGGGACGTGGCTACAACTCATCAAGGGGCACCTGACTACAGTATCTGGAAGAGGGATACAATGACAAGGCATTCCTACAGAGCCTCTGCCTTTTTCTTTTGTAGAACCTTCTGTAGATGGGTGGAGACCTTCATTTTCACAACTACGAATCATTCTGGAAATGAGAGAACTACTAAGCAGATAGATTATGATTACCCAAATTCATCTTTTTTAGAGGATCTTCTATCACTCTCTGTGTTGGAGTTCCCCTCCTCTGGGTTCCCATGCTTTGGAACTTTCCTCTGTCCTTACACCTGCCCACAGCATGTTGTTATTAACCTTTTGTCAGGCTCCTCAGAAGACTCTGCACTCCTAAAGATCAGGGGCCTTGTGTTACTCATCTTGATCTCCAACACTCAAAATAGTACCTGATAACCAATATTTGCTGATGTCAACAGGGGGCTGGAACCAAAGGCAGGTCTTCTGATGATGGTGGGCCCTAAAGAGCAGGGTCCCTGGAGTAGAAATGATCCAAATGCCCCCACGGCTCTACCTCCACTGAGATATACACAGACCATAAATTAATCTGATCCCATAAAGCAAGCCAGCATTGCCCACCTTTCCTGAAGAGAACAGGATTCGAAGAGGGAAAAGGGCATGATGTGAAGGTATGAGGGTAAGCAGAGCAGCGAAAGCTGACCTCGGCTCTTTATTTCACTAATCTCTGTAGGTAGCAATTTGCAGTCTTGAAACATGTGTGACCTTTCTAGGCCTTACACTTTGTGAGATGAGCCAAAGAATGATTGAGGGAAGAGCCCTGAATTGCAAGGTTCTATATTAAGTTCTGCCACAGATTGCTGTGTGACTTCAGGAAAATCATTTCTTAAAGTCTCAGCTTCTGTAAATGTATAAGGAAGAGTTTGGATGAAGTCATTCAGCATACATCTACCAAGCACCTGCCAAGAACCAGGCATTGTCACAGGTGCTGGGGGACAGCAGTGAGCCACGCAAATGAAGCCCCCGCCCTCAGGAGTTCAACTGCAGAGGAAAACACACATGAACAAGTTAAGAGGTGATGAATGCTCTGAAGACAAAGAAGAGCAAACTCCCTGGGTTAAGCCAGGAATGGAGTGTTCCTGTGCAGTAAGATACGGTGAATACTATGACCCAAAAATCAAAATCGGAAAGTGCCTTATTGATTATCTGGTTCCCCACTGAATTTTACAACCCACGGTAACAAGGTAGGTAGGTGAGTAGGGAAGCAGATAGATGGGTGGAGTTCAAGTTATGACTACGTGTACAGGTTGATGACCCGTCTTTCCCTCTCTGCAAGGACACATGAGATGAGCGGTGATCTGTGCCCAAGAGGTGATCATTAGTTCACTTTCCCAACTGGACAATTAGTGGACTAGTAATTTCATGTTAATAGCTTCACATCAGCCATGGAAACTGGTAAATACTACAAATCAGGGTTTTTTCGATTCTTTTCACGTCGGGGGAAAGCCAGCTGTTTTAACCTTTACCAACGGATCTTAAGGCACCTTCCAACCCTGTATCACTGGGATGTGGCATCATTTGATCCTATTAAGAGGTTTATATTCTCTGAGAACTATCATAATTACAGTAACCAGAAAGGCAACCAGGAAAAAAAAGCAAGATCTCACCCCAAAAGGTATGCTGACAAAGGCATCTCCTGTTAGTTTTGGGCCAAAGTGAGGGTTTGTTCACTTCAACAAAAGCCTCCTTTGGTCTCTGGAACTTGTCTAGTAGTTTGAGTGTGAGAATCCTTTTTTAGTTTTATTTAATTGCCTCCAGCTGTAGGAATCCCTTTTGCCTCCAATCTATTGAAACCAGCCTTTTGGTTAACCTCCCTGTTTATTTAAATTCCAAACCCACAGACTGTTTTTCCTTCTTTTGTTTTATATTCTATTTCAGAGACTGGGAAGGTGGGATGGAGGAGGCAGCCCAAAAGCTGTGGGGGCAGGCCTGGGAGCTCAGGAGGCCCACGCTCATGAGTGCCCGGATTTATTCTACTGAGGAAGAGGCAAAAGGTTCCCAGATCCAAGGCTCACGAGAGGTTGCTGAGTTAGCGGTTCCAGTGAGGCAGAAAAGCCCAGAAAGGGAAGGCCATGATCACATTGGCACTTTGATGTTGTGTGACCTTAAATATGTCTCCTGCCCCTCTTTGAATCTTAGGTCTCTCCTATGTGGATGAAGGGAATGGAATTAGATACCTCCCAGTTACATTCGGCTCTAAAACTCTAGGATCCTCAAGAGGGAGATGCAAACTTTCCTCATTCAAACTCTGCTTATTCAGTTAGGGATATTGACCGATCCCACCGGAGTCCTTTAAGTGCCATAAAGCAATGAATCTACATAATGATGTTCCGGTGACGTGAAAGCTGTTATTGTAGATACATCAGAACCTAAAAGGCAGCCCATAAATAAGCGAACAGTGTTTCTTAGTAAAGGAATAGACGCAGAAGAATTAAGTTGATGTGCTGCAGTCCCCTAGACCCTCGCTCAGATCCTACTGACTTTACCTTCCATTCAAATACAAATGCCTAGCTCTGAAATTCAGTTTCCTCATCTAGATCATGGGACTGATGATCTTGACCTGACAGAGTTATTGGAATGATTAAATTAAGTAAAATACGATTTGTAGCAGACTTGGGCCATTAACAGGCCTTTGGTAATGTGGTTCTACCTTCTTCCCAGCTGCAGTAAATCCAGTCGCTCAGGATAAATCTTTCAAAAAACACTTGCTTTTATGGATAAGTTTTCAGATCCATAGATAAGTTTCTAAAGTTCAAAATGCAGTTAACGCTTGAACAGCACCGGGGTTAGGGGTGCCAACCCCCCATGCAGTTGAAAATCCATGTGTAACTTCTGACTCCCCCCAAAATGTGACCACTAATAGCTCACTGTCGACTGGGAGCCTTGCCAATAGCATAAACAGTTGATTAACACATATTTTGTACGTTCTATGTATTCTATACCAAATTCTCTCAATAAAGCAAGCTAGAGAAAAAAAAATGTTCTTAAGAAAATCCTAAGAAAGAGAAAATACATTTACAATATTGTACTGTGTTTACCGAAAACCCATGTGTAAGAAGACATGCAGACTTCAAACCTGTGTCGTTCAAGGGTCAACTGTATTTTTTTTAAAGTCACTTTTAAATGTAAAAGTCCATGAATCTTACCACAGGAGAATGCTGGAGTAAAGCGTTTGGGTAATGGTACTTCTTTCAGGAGAGTTGCCAGGTGGTCCTCCAGGCCTGGGGCATGTGCTGGTTCTGCTGGGGTTCCTTCTGGGAAACAAGGAACACAGTGCTGGAGGGGGCCCTGGGCCCTTCAGCAACTCTGTGGAGAATCCCGTCAGCTCCGTGACACTGGACCGTGAAGGCCCCAGGGAAGGCACCTCTTCCCACCTACGTGGTAGTAGGCCTCTGCCTCCCGGGCCAGCCATCAGTCTGGGAATCCTTCCTGGGCTCCACTGTCCACATCCAGGATCAGCCCCTGACAACACTAGTGGATAAGCAATGTCCTTCCTCCTAATCCCCCTATTTCACTCTTACACCAGAGCCCTTATCCTAGGCTCCCACCCCCACCGCACCTGTATGTTTTAAAAACTATGCTCCCTTATTTTCTCCATTAAGCTGACATTTTAGCTTGATGTTATAAAGAAATCTTTCCATTAGACTAATTGATTCTAAGATATCAGTGACTTGTCGACATTTAAGAGGAATGCCTGCCTGTTAAAAGAGAATCTTATTATCTGCAAAATTAAATCATTAATGATAGGAATTCTGTCAGTGAAAAGTGAAATTAAGATTTTGGGGGACAATCTGGAATGGATTATTTAGCAAGGGAGACTTCTTGGAACCTCTTAACGCACTCCACATGGGAGACCACCTACTCTCCCGCTTCTCTTGGTCTTAGGCTCCTCTTTGCTCCCCACTTAACAGCTCCCAGCGACAGACCCGCACATGCGCACACACCCAGACGCGCACGCGCAGGCCATCAGCTCTGCAGAATGGTCAGGAGCTACCCCTGGTGAGTGCCTTTACTTAAGTGTAGTGTGATAGGTGACGATATGCAACATCACTTTACTATTCCTTGGAATTTTACTTCTTAAACAAAATATGTCCTCTCCTTCCACTACTTGATCTGCAGAGAAAATGAGGCCAGTTGCCAGGCGTGCTGGAATGTTTGCCTTACCTCCTCGCACATCTCTCTATTCGCTCAAGATCAAAAGCCAAAAGACCAGTCCTGAAAACACTCTGGTGTTTGGGCTATTTTTAGCCACCTCTTCCCTCCCTTGCACCTCTCTCAACCAAGCCTGCAGTTTGAGGGGGGCGAGGGGGAGGGTCTCTGTTCATCCCCGCCCCTGCACAGACCCAAAACCCCATGGCATGGGTGCCGAGGGGAGTCCGTGTCCTTTGCGTAACCTGGCCTGGTGTTAATCACGCCGCGGTGACACCCTCTCCACCAGCAAGGCAGTGGAAACTGCCCTCCCTGCTGCTACCCCCGCCCCTCCACAGCGGCCCACTCAGTGCGGGCTCCCCATGGAGTCTGCCCTACCTCACCCTACCTGGGGCTGGCGAAGTCGGGGCCTCCCTGAGCAAGCTTGGGTTTAGGAAGCTCCCAGCCGGCTCAGTGAGTAAAAAAATAAAAGCATCTGTTGATGTTGGTTTTCTGTCTCTTTTTTTAACGTTAAGGGGAAGAAGAGAAAAGAGCTCAGTAATGTGATCTTTTCCTAAACCCCACCCTGCTCTGAGTGTAATCAGGTAATATCCATTACACAAAGAATTTCAAAGGTTCCTTTTCTGAGGCTCTCAGCCACAATGCTGCCCATTGTTTACACTTTAATTAACTTCTGTTTTACTGATTTATTAAAAAAAAAGATGAATTAGCCTTATGCTTTGAGTTGAATTATTGCAATTTGAAACTCCTCATACCTTTCTCAAGAACTTCAAAGCCCAGCGAAGGTTGTTTATGCGCAGGAAATCAAATTAGCAAAACTATTACAGTGGCTTAATGGCTTAGGGTGGTCAGGTTGATGAGAAACAGTAATTGGAAAGTGCCCCCCTCCACGCCCCCAGCCCAAAGCTGACTCTTTTAAAACTGCAAGTGGGTTCGCTGGCTCGGTCCAGAGTGCTTCAAAGGATAGGGCTGCACTGGGCTCTGCCCATGTAAGAGCCCACCTATTTCACGTGGAGAGCTTCAAATGAGAGAGAGGGAAGGAGAAAATCGAGATGGAATTTGGGAGAGAGAATGAAGAAAATGTGTTGTGAATGAAGACAATCAGCTGGCAAATAAGAAACACATTTGAATGTGTAATGAAAATGAATTGCATAATTCCACAAAACCAGACGCTGGTCCATTCAGAAATAAAATACCGCAGCCTGCGGAATATGCACTGGGAATCTAAAGAAGGCTGGCTGACCACACTTAAGGCAGCCCAGGAGACGAATAATTATATTTTGGTGTCAGCACATCCTTTTTCCACAATGACCATACACGCAGAAAAGAAAAGCAATGGTTATTTCAGACTCTTCCACGGCTGTGAGGAAACGCCAGTGGAAGACCCGGCAATGCTCTCATGGAAATCACAAACACGGATTAATAGCCTCGTCCAAAAGTTTGTGTGAGTAAGCATCTCATAAAAGCATGTGTTTGTATGAACCATTAATGATGCCTGCTGAGGACTCTGAAGTTAGGTAATAAAAATAACCAAGTATTCAAAAGCCTTTAGCTTTTTATGACCAGAAAATAACTGCGTTGAATCTGCCGTGAATGATGTGCTTGCTACAGTCGGCCCAGCGTCTGTAGAGTGAGGGCCAACCTGAAACCCCAAAATACCCACACAGCTCCCCCAAATGCTCCGGTGGCTAGCTGTGAAAGGGAGTAAACCAGGACAGAAAATAAACTCTCTAAGTACCAAAGCATAAATTACCACACTCTAATCCTTAGTTGTTAAAATGAACAGATCCTCCGGAACAAACCTTTTCCTGTACCACTAAAATACGTAATTCAGTGTCTTAAGCTTCTATAAAGAGTGGCCCAAACTAAGCCGCAGTAGAAGCGGTCGGACAGAATTAGTCCAGAATCTGATACAGACCTTAAAAAGATTAAGCTATAAGAGCATTTTACATCTATATGATGTAAAATAACTCAACACATGCCTAGAAATCAGGCTGAATCTGAAGAATTCCAGGTAGTGGGCTGCAAGGAAATTTTATGTTTCTCCTTGGGGCTATCATAAAAGGAATATTAGATCTGAAGGTAGATCTTTGGGTTCTAGTCCTCAGTTCTCTCCACTTTGCTATATGACCTTGGATGAGTTTATACAAACCTCAGTATCCTTATCTATAAAATGGGAATAAAAAAACAAACCTAGCTTCCTCTCATGGCTGTCGTCAAGATCAAGCAAAAGGACACCCACCGTAAGCTGAAGGCAGCATATCCATGCAAGGGGGTTGTGTTCATAAGGAATTTTGGTTTTTGAATTGTTCTGCCATTAAAACTTAAAGAATAAAGGAAATTATACTTTTTTCAATCAGGAAATCTTTCATCAGGCCCAAATGTTGGGGGGCCTAGCTTACAGTTATTTTAAAGACTACATTTTTCAATATGGATATTTCAGTAAGAGTTATGAGCAGGCACCAAAAGTGTGTGATGGGAAGTGACAGCTTGATCATGGAGGTTTGTTTGTTCGCTGTTGCTCTTTTTATATGTTTGAACCTGAAATAAGGTCATGCTTTGCAGATAATTTTAGGAAAAAATTTAGAAACTAGGGTAACATGTTATGACTGGCCATTTCATTCTGAATAAAATGGTTTCAACTCATTTAAAAATGGTAAGTATATGTTTTTAAATGAAGCATTAGCCTGAATAACATGCACTTTGTAAAATAGACAATTACTTTCAAAATTTAGCATGCAGGTTATGGCCAATCCCAGAGAAAAAAATGTAATTGCATGCTTTAACAAATAAAACTTAGAATGGGCTCACATTTTTAAATATTATGAAAGTGTTTTTTAGCCCAACAGCCCCTCATTAAAAAGTAGAAGGTGGTGTCGTCTTCACTTACCACATGGACAACAGAGGTCTGGCAAGCTTGAAGACTTTGCCCTGAGTCACACAGTTAGTGGAGCTTTCGAGTTCAGAGTTGTTGTTTTTTCTTATGTTGACTATCAATTTTCAAATAGAAGGAAGTGGGTCCATTTGATACATTTGAACATGATCATGTGTTTTGGATTTTTCCCACATAGTTCAATGAGAGAGAATTTTGAGAAATATCTCAAATCAAAATGAAACCATCATATATAAAACACCAGGAAAAGTTAGGGTCCAGTTCCCAACCATGTCTCTTTTGAATCCCAGAGAATTTGGTCCACAGGGAACAATGTCTAGGCAAGAGAAAGACAACAGAAAAGGGATTTTAGCTGGGAGCCAAATGGGCCAACCAGTAACTATGCATGGATGGCAATGGGCACAGCCTGGCCTGAGTGCAGACAGCAGCCACAGCTAGAAGAAGCCCATATCCTGAAAGCAAAGCCAAGGACCTGTGCCCACAATAGGTAGGACTCAGGAGAACTGAGAGAACTTTGCAAGATAGCTCTTAAATGGAGTAAATCACTTTTAAACTGGATAAAGTCTGTACCACAGGACACAGGGAATGAATCAAGAAATAATGGCCATCCAAGCTCATGTTATCACTAAGGCTATTTGACAGTATAAGGTGGGAGTTCCTTAGTGTCAGTGTTTACATCCAAAAGAGGATTAGACACCATTCAGTAAGTAACTCTTCAGATCAAAAAGTGTTTGAGAGGGCGCCTGGGTGGCTCAGTTGGTTAAGCGACTGCCTTCGGCTCAGGTCATGATCCTGGAGTCCCAGGATCGAGTCCCGCATCGGGCTCCCTGCTCCGTAGGGAGTCTGCTTCTCCCTCTGACCCTCCTCCCTCTCCTGCTCTCTGTCTCTCATTCTCTCTCTCTCAAATAAATAAATAAAAAAAAAAATCTAAAAAAAAAAAAAAAAAAAAAAAGTGTTTGAGAAAAGGGAGAGATATAGTCCTTCTCCTGCTTCTCAGAACAACAAAGACACAGAGAATAAAATGCAGGGGATCAAGGTTGCTCACACCACACATAGAGCTGGAAGGTGAGACCGGCAACAAGGAGAAGCTAAGACCCTAGGGCCATGTACTAAATAATTAACATCGGGTATTTACTAGCATGTGTTAGAGGAAAGATCCACTTCCAAAGGTATATAGATAAAGATTTGGAATTCAAGTGAACCTAGAGAAACTAAAGATCTCCCATAAAGAGTGATAGCAGCTTTGAAACAAGAAAGTAACATGCCAGTGGGAGGAAAACAATTTGAGCAGAAATTAGACCACCTAAGAAGCATAGCCTTGACGAAATTAGAAGGAAGTCTAATGCCTTAACCAAATCTGGGTGAAAGGTTTTCACATTTGTTTGGTAAGGCTAAACAAACCAATGTTAATATCAAAACCTCTTTTGATACTCAAGTTAACAGTATAGTTATGTTATATGTTAATGTTTTCTTGGCTAATCCTTCAGCTAATAAGGGTATTATACAGTACGTAGCAAAAGAACCTGCCCAGTTATTATTACAGATTGATATTAAGACTATTTCAATCATTATCTGGCAAAACAATATCAACATCTGAGGCTAGAAGGCATATTACTTATGACAAAATCCAACTCTTTCCTATTCTTTGGGCCTCTTTATACAGATAGATAGGTGAAAATTATATAATAAAAGATGGATGGATGGATGGATGGATGGATGGACGGATGGACAGATGGACGGAGGGAGAGAGAAGGGCAAATAGATGAGTGGTAGAAATAGATGAGGGTGAGGAAGAGCAGAGGCAAAGGAGACAAGTACCATTTCTGCCTGCCTGTCAAGCCTGATTTATCCTCCATTGTTCATTTAGCCTACAAACATGTTTAATGGTAGGTAGTTCGATTCCATTTCCTACCTATCACTTTCTAACTCTAAGTTCCCAAGTGGCAGGGCCAGAACTCTGTGGATTCTCTCATAAAGGAACTAGTACAAAAATCACAAGTAGATAACAGATTTTCTTAATGTGGGGTTGATAGGATGATAGATCTAATATGAATTAAGGCACTGAGAGAAAATCTGGCACTGGGTTTTATCACAAAGGGCAGAGATGTAAATTCCAAAGTAAAATTTCAATGTAAAATTACTACTTAAAGCGAACAAAAATACCAGATGGTACAAACTATAGAAATAAAGAGTCCTAAAAAATTAAACCAGAACACGGTGATAGGAGTTTACCTCTGTATTCCCTCAAACAGCCCTTTTTGAAATGAAACCATGTAAAATAAGAAATTCAGCACAACCAAAATAGTAACAGATGTATTTTAAGTGTTCCCAGACCTAAACACCTTGGAAAGCTGAGGTCGCATTCATTAAAACTGATCCCTATCTTAAACAACTTTGACACATCGTCTTGGCTTTAGTGGTAAGCAAAAGAGGCCTTTGAAGAAATCTATACCAGGCCAGCTAAGCTCTGCCGTACAGGGCTTTTCTGACCTTTTATTTTTATATCACTTGTTCCAATTTTGTCAAAATCATGGAGATTTCCAAGTGACGGTTCATCGTAATGACATTTTAAAGCAGAGTCTGTCTGTGTGTGAGCCTGCAAAGGCAATGCTGAAGGTTTGAAGAGGCCCCCGCTGCTTACCTGAGATTCCTGTCCTGGTGGTGGGTGGTTTAGATCCCTAGCACATTCGTTTGTCACCAGGACCCTCTGTCAGCCCCCTAATGGCACTGCAGTTCGCTTCACTTCCAACACACCGGTCCTACCTGTTATCACACCCCCAGCCCTGCACATGGGGAGTGCTCAAGACACAATACTTACTGACTTTTGTGTACTTGAGAGCTCAGATGATGTCTTGCAATTGACTTTAGAATATTGCTGAAATGATTTCAATGCCGGGGCAGGAAACACCAGGACACCCGTGGGTGATCAGAGACCAGAGAAGGGGAGTTGCCCCTGGACGAGCCAGTGCCAAGCAGGCTAAGGGTTCCAGCCAGGGAGGAACAGGCTCAGGCCGGCAGGTCATTTTTGTCTAGAAATTCTTTCTTGGGCTTCTCATTAACACTCCTGCTGTCCAGGTTCATGAAACAGAATTCAATTTAAGCTCATGGTAAAGCTGTCCTTCCGTGCATGCAAGGAACACATTCCTCAATGTGCTGATGGCTAATAATTTGCAGGGAATGGAATCCACTGTGTTTTTGTTTGTTTCATTGTTTATTTGCTTGTGATTTTTTTTTTTTCACCAAAGCCTCCCGTTAGGAATAATATCAAAATAATTTAACCAGTCCAAAATTTAATTAGACAAATTAATAAACTGGATATTCATATATTATACTGGCAGGAGCTTAACAGCCTTGTAAGTTGCTAGGCTTTTTAAAAGTTGACATTGTTCTTCAACAAGCCAGGCCTGTCCTGTGACCGTGGGGCCTGCACAGGTATGTACAGTGTGAGTTATCCCTGGAGTCAGTCCACAATCATGGAGCGTCTTTACAGTTGCTCTGGTGTGTGTGTGTGTGTGTGTGTAATGGCAGGTCCAGTCAAGACAATTAGATGGTATATCATCTATTAATTTGCAAGTTTCACTGAGAAGCCAGCACCTCAAAGGGCTAAATCCCAGGCAAGTACAATGGGTGTGGATACCAAACTCCTCAGTTTTGCACCACCGGGTTGCTGGACAAATCCTTGCAATGTGATGGGGCTGTGATCTGACATCAGAACTACAACAGAGGCTGGCTTTGTCTTCCACGCGCCTCCATTTGCTCCAGTTCCAGTGTGGCCCAAGGGCTGGCAGCATCAGCGTCACCTGGGAATTATTAGAAATGCAGAACCAGGCCTCCACCTCAGACTCACTGGAATAGAACTCGCGTGTTCACAAGATCCCCAGGTGATGCGCGTGTATGTTAAATCTGAGACCACTGCTCTAAAATAGAGGGGAGGGCTCGGAATTTGGGAACCACCTGGTACAGGCTGAAGGCTGTTGCATCGGTCATCCCTAGAGCTGAGAACAAAGTGGGAGCTGCAGGGATGGGGCAGCACCCTCTCCACCCTGCCCCTGCTTCCTGCCATAGTCTGTTCGGGCTGCTGTAACCGAATGCCACCGACACAGTGGCTGAAGCGACGGATAGTTCTCCCTCACAGTTCTGGAGGCTGGATTCTGACGGCAAGACGCAGGCAGGTCTCGGGTCTGTTGAGGATCCCCGTCTAGACTGCAGACGGCTGCCTTCTTGCTGTGTGGTCATATGGCAGAGAGGGAGCGCATGTCTCTTTCCCTTCGTACCAGGGTGTTAATTCCATGGTGAAGGCCCTGCTCTCATGACCTCATCTAGGCCTAATTGCCTCCGGAGCCACCTTCATGTGCATGGCATTCAAGTTAGGACTTCATATGAATTCTTGGGAAGGGGTACTAACATTCTTCTATTTAGTCTGTAGCGCCTCCATCTGGACTAGCCCTAAGTTTTGCAACACAAAGACTCCCCTGGGGTTCCAGAAATGTTCCACGATATAATGACTTTAGATGGAGTGAGAGTGAAAGGAGATAGCATTGCAAAGCCTCTTCTCAGGCCAAGAAATAAGGCTTTGGGGGCTTATCTCTTCCCCAGATCCTCTACAAACCCCACACACAGGTCAAAAGTTTCAGAAATAGGGAGAAATGAGGGAGGGTTGAAATAAATCCGCCGAAGTATCATCCAGTGAGATGTAGATTCAGGCTTCTGGGTAGAGGCCCAGGTCAGAAGGAGTCTGATGTACCTGAACAGTGGGATAAAAGCCCTGGGTGTCTATGGCTATCTATTTAGAAGGTGGCTTTCATGAACCATGAGAGACTATGGACTCTGAGAAACAAACTGAGGGTTCTAGAGGGGAGGGGGGTGGGGAGATGGGTTAGCCTGGTGATCGGTATTTAGGAGGGCACGTACTGCATGAAGCACTGGGTGTTATACAAAAACAATGAATCATGGAACACAACATCAAAAACTAATGATGTAATGTATGGTGATTAACATAACATAATAAAAAAAATAAAATAAAATAAAGAAGGTGGCTCTGAAAGGGTTAACCTCATCCTTAATGTTACTCCCAGCTCCTGAGCAGAATGACTATTTAAAGCACGTCTCCAATCGATTGCTATTTTATCTGCATGCATTCCCTACCCCAGCCAAGCCGTGTCCCTACCTCAGTCTGTTAATAAAAAGACTGGTGTAACAAATGAAGGTTTACTTGTTCCTTTGTGCATAGTTGCCTCTTTGCTCTTCAGACTCCTGTAAAATAGGCACCTGTCCGACCCCCGGTCTCTCTGCCAGCCTCTCTCCTCTTCATTATCTCTTAATTCAGGGAATTAACTTATTTCAGGAGGCAAGAAAAATCCCTGGCACTCTTCTTCATGAAGAAGAATGAATTCTTTCAGGCCTTAATCCCAGGGCCCAAAGGCCCAGTTGCCAACTGCATGAGATAATGCGAATGCATGCATATCTGAGATAAGGACCAGTCTTCTTGGTCTTTTTATTTGGACATCCTTTCAGATGCTCTTCTCCCTTCAGTGCTTCAATGTAATTGTATTTCATGTTAACGGGAGTTGTTCTCCAGTCAACACGGTGCTGGCGAGAGACACATTCAAAGTCTTTATGGGGGAGGTGGGGGGATGGGATGCCTGGGTGGCTCAATTGTTAAGTGTTTGCCTTCGGCTCAGGTCATGATCCCAGGGTCCTGGGATCAAGCCCCCAATCGGGCTCCCTGCTCAGCAGGGAGCTTGCTTCTCTCTCTCTCTCCCCCTCTGCCCCTCCCCCTGCTCGTTCTCTCTCTCTCTCTCTCAAATAAATAAATATACTCTTCAAAGTCTTTATGGGGCAGGTGTGCCCATGTGCTCGCAGTGATGGGGATACCTGGGCAGCCTTTGAGAGCACGTGGCTTTCTCTCTACATTTCACAGGCCCATATAGATGCCGTAGACCCCAAGAGTCTCCGCAGTGGGCTTTTCCCCCAATTCTACTAGTCATATGTGTATATATTTGTAATTCTTTTCCAAACTACCCTGTGGAAATTCTATAGTTATCACATAATCTGTGTTTAGTTTGGTTGCACTTACTTGAATATCCTGAAGTCATTCCTGTAAGAATATCTAATGGAAAGTTCCTATGTGGATACGAGGACTAGTCATTCATTTTTGTTCTATTAAGACTTTCCAAACTAAAAGGTATTTTTTTTCTTTCCTATATAAGTAATTTTTGTGATCATTTCCATGCAAACAATTTGTATAACAAGAGCCAACATTTAAACACTGTGTCTGTGCGGCTGTCTCCAGACATAGATTAAGAATGTGTGACAAGGGCCTTAAAAATGTTTGCCATTCTGTCATTCTATGATGTGAGTAGATAGGGTTGGGTGGAGTCTAGAAGTGGCATTTTCCAGAAGGTGCTGCATATAGATGTGAAAGTGTATATATATCCTCATTATAACTTGTGGATTTTATAGCTATGTCTACATGTGCAAATTAGCTTATTTTAAAATGCTACACTATTATCAACATAAGGCAGTTGGAGTAGAGATGAGTCCCGAGATTAATTAAAAAGAATCAGCTATTTAAGAAAGTAAAATAAATGTGTCTAACTTGGCTAAACATTAGTTTGGAAGCAGGGAGAAGAGTGAACCGAGAGAGAAGAGGCCATGGGCTCTCTGCCTACAAGTCTTTAGAGGATGTGGGCACCGTCCAGGGAAGAGGGCTCACTTCACAGGGCACCAGGAGCAAAGAATGAGATTAAAACTTTAAAAGCAAAGATAAACTTTCAGCTCCTGAGGAATGTTTTTTAGAGATACCCTGGAGGCTAAAGAAGGCCATCCCAAACAAGTGCATTCACTGAGTTGTAAAAGGAAACCCACAGAAACCCTGAATTCATGCATCCCAAGGGAAGGACCAGATGTCCCAGTGCACACTTGCATGGCTCTGAGTTCCTGCTTTCTGTCTAATATGAGGCTCCTGGACACAGGAAAGAATATTGTGCTGCCTCACCTCATGCTCCAGTGTGCTATAAAATGCCCCCCATATCACCTTCAAGACTTCCCACCTGCCGCTGCCCAGCTCAGAGCAATCGTGCATCTGGGCATCTGCATTTCTGCACCGTCTAGCAGCGCCCCCCTCCCCTGCCCTGAGGGCCTTTTCTTTGGGTGTGCACCCACCAAAGAGGCCCTATGAAAGAATGATTAGGCAAGAGTCCAGAGGAAAGTGCCCGGCATGGTTTCTTTCTCTAGTTACCCATGAGCAGTGGGAGCGCCATTGTACTTTGCAGAATGACAGGTAGTACACGGGGGATTGCGGTGACTCTCAAGGTCATAGAAACCCACATACCAGCTTAGACACCAAAAGGTATCCAAGAGTGGTAGGCTGAACTTGAACAGTTCCTGTGTCAAGGGATCACTCTAGTTTTTAGAAGAGAGATTACAAAAGAGGATGCCACACACTCTCGCCTCTCTAGATCTTCTCGGAGGGCAGTCATTTTGTAACTTAAATTGTGCTGGACCGGAGTTCCTAGGTACAGCTTTAGCCCCCAGTGTTTCTGAGCATGTTTCTCTATCTGAGAAATGGATGAATTCTTACCTAAAACATTTGCTCTAAGAGTTAAATAATATATAAAGTAACTAGTAATTAATAGGTTAATTGAATGTCGGATCAAATTGGCTGAAGAAGAAATGTCAGATGGTTTGAAGGTCTAGTCTTTGCACTTGTAGATTCATTCAGGTCTCAAGCTGGGGCAGTGCCGAATTGGGTCCCTGGTTCCATTGCTGGTGGCTATAGCGGATTCTAGCCTCATCAGGGCAGTGACTTGGGCCTGTTTTGTTCAACTGTTCAGGACAATGCTTGGAACATCATAGACACTCAATAAATATTTTTTAACAAATGAATATGCTGTGAGGGAAGTTACTTCACCCTCCTTGGGGAGCCTCATCGGCGTCATGAGGAATAAGAGCACCATCACTGCATCATTGTGTGCAGGACACTGACCACAGGGTTGCATTCCATGGAAAAGCATAGCACGAGCATATAGAAGACCCTAAAGAAATGGCCTCAACAGCACCTCCCTCCCAAGCAAGGCTGGAAGTCCTTGGGGGTCCTGGAGTCATCTGCTGTCATGACTTAGAGAGTGATTACCAAACAAAGAACTCCTCCTTTTCTCCTAGTACCCTTTTCTAGGGTCGAACTTAGAATAAAATTAGTTTAAATATTTTTAAATGGCTCTCATCAGATAGACTAAGTGCCTTCAGATCTTGCTATAGTACTGTGGGGTTGTTTCCAGCTCTGTCATCACTTCTGGGGAAGCTTTAATGAGATGAATGATTTGCCAATGTGCCCCTTGAAGTGAGGGCCCAGGACTCTAGGTTAGACCTGATGTGAGCAGAGCAATAGCAAAGTAATGTACACACCGTCCTTAAGATGTGCCAGGAGTGGTTCTAAGAGCTTTCATGAAATAATTTATTACAATGAAACCGGACCACAGTCTTACACCAAACACAAAAATCAATTCAAAATGGATTAAAGCCTTGAATGCAAAACTGACATCATAAAATCTAGAAAACATAGGAGGTAAGTTCCTTGGCATCAGTCTTTGTGATGATTTTTCAGACTTGACACCAAAAGCAAGGGCAACGAAAGCAGAAGTCAACAAGTGGGACCACATCGAACTAAAAAGGTTCTGCACAGCAAAGGAAACCATCAAAAAATGTTAAGGCAACTTTCTGAATGGGAGAGAACACTTATAAATCACATATCGGACAAAGAGTTAATATCCAAAGTAAATAAAGAACCCATACAACTCAACAGCAAACAAAACAAAACAGAATCCAATTAAAAAAATGGACAGAGGATCTGAATAGACATTTTTCATACAGAAGGCTGATAGGCACATGAACATCAATATCACTCATCATCAGGGAAATGCAAATCAAAACCACCATGAGAGATCACCCCACACCTGTTAGAATGGCTCTTATCAAAAAGACAAGAAATAATAAATGTTGACGAGGATGTGGAGAAAAGGGAACCCTTCTGCACTGTTGGTGAGAATGTAGATTGGTGCAGCTACTGTGGAAAACAGTATGGAGGATTCTCAAGAAATTAAAAATAGAACTACCATATGACCCAGCAATTCCACATCTGGATATCTTTCTAAAGAAAACAAAAACACTAACTCAAAAAGATATATGTACCCCCATGTTCACTGCAGCATTATTTATAACAGCCAAGGTATGGAAACAACCAAAGTGTCTATTGAAGGATGAATGGATAAAAAAGATATGGCATATATACATACATATACATATACATATATACACATATATATGTGTGTGTATTATTCAGCCATAAAAAAGAATGAAATCTTGCCATAATAAATCAGACAGAGAAAGACAAATACTGTATGATCTCACTTATATGTGCAATCAAAAAGAAGAAACTGAACTCATAGATACAGAGAACAGGTTGATGGTTGCCAGAGGCAGGGATAGGGACGGGTGAAATGGCAAAAGGAGTCAAACAGTAGGAACTTCCGGGGCACCTGGGTGGCTCAGTTGTGAAGCGTCTGCCTTCGGCTCAGGACATGATCCCAGGGTCCTGGGATCGAGCCCCGCATCGGGCTCCCTGCTCTGCGGAGAGCCTGCTTCTCGCTCTCCCTCTGTCTGCCGCTCTGCCTGCTTGTGCTCTCTCTCTCTCTCTGTTAAATAAATAAATAAAAATCTTTAAAAAGAAAAAAAAACAGTAGGAACTTCCTACTAAAGTAAGTTCTGAAATAAGTAAGCCATGGTGATACAATGTACAGCATGGCGACCGCAGTTAATGACACTGTTGCACTTCGGAAGTTGCTAAGAGAGTAAATCTTAAAAGTTTGCATTACAAGAAAAAATTGGTAACTATATGTGGTGACAGATATTAACTAGACTTATCTTGGTAAAAATAAATTTAAAAAAATAATAACTTATAACCCAGAAAGTGGTTAGGTACCTACCACAGGTGCTGGGACGTGGTAGCTGCTTAATAAATGTCCATCCTCTTCTCCTTCACTCTCGGCTTGTTTATCCTACAGTCTTTTTTAAGGCTGCGGTAAAATATTTTTCTCATTCAGTAAGTATTTGTATTTTAGGATATAAGTTTGGGTCTTTATTTTTGTTCCCATTAAATTTTGCTCTATTAAAATCATTATTCCAACTTGTCATTCTGCCCTTAGATGCTTATTCATTCATCCAGCATAAAACTACATCTTAAATTTCATGGCATTTCTAATTTGATGAATATGAGGAACACAGCATTATTTATTTTATTTAAAAATTATTCTAAAACCTTGATAAAGACACTGTCCATTACCATGTCAAGCAGTATGCAACATGCTCTCTATTTCCAGTATGTATAATGCTGGCTATTCTAACGAATTGTTTACATCTTCATGTTTAAGTGTCTAGCTCCCCAATTAAGTTATAAGTTCCTGGAAGCCACATGTAAGTAAACCTGTTTCTGTACACTTTCTTTTCTTTAGTTCCACATAATAGATGCTCTGAAAATTTTGGCAAAATACATTTTGCCAGCTGATTTGCCATTGAGGTATCAACGATTTGCAAATGATGCTTGTCCCAGTTTTCTGCAGTGGCTTTCCATCTCATGCCTCTGTTTCTGTAAGAATGCTGTTTTTATCTCAGACCTGAACATCCAGACCCTGCAAACCACAGAAATGTACCTGGTTCTAGCCAGTATAATCACAGTCTGATATGCCAGGAAATTCATCTTATATATACATCAGCTGATAGGCAATCAATCCATTTCCAGGAACAGTCCCACATAGAACATCTTTGCAAAAGTAAGTTGCCATTTTCACAAAATATTAACCAAATTTAAATTTTAGGGGCACCTGGGTGGCTCAGTCTGTTAGGCGTCTGCCTTCAGCTCAGGTCATGATCCCGAGGTTCTGGGATTAAGCCCTGCTTTGGGCTCTCTGCTTAGCGGGGAGTCTGCTTCTCCTCGCTTTCTCCCCCTGCTCTTGTTCTCTCTCTTTCTCTCAAATAAATAAATAAAATCTTAGAAAAATTAAATTTTATAACACTTGCTTTACAGGATGTTTTCAAAATCTAATTCTTCCTGGTTAAAAGGGAATTGATAACTCATAAGCAAGTGAATGATTATTATCCAATAATTCCTACTTCTGCCATGACTGTCAGTGGCAGAACTCTTTTGGGGATGTTTGCAAAACTACTTAAACGCTCGGTTCCTCACACATAAAACAAATTGGTTCTTGTGACATGGCTTTGGGGATAAACAGAATGACATGAGAGATACTTTGTTCCCTGAAATACCGAGGAAAATAAGGGTAAGAGCAGTCTCTGTCAGCACCTATCTTGCTGATAGACACGGTGTGTTCTTTTTCTTCTCCCAAAAGCTAAAGATCCTTTGTGATTTCTGCTCTGATAAGGCCTGATTTCAACACAAGGTGGATGTTTTTCAATGAGTCATTGCCTGATGAAAATAGAGCTTTAAAAATGGAAACCTTGACACAATCTCAATCCTATCGACTCAGACAACATTGCTCTAATTTTTGTCATAAAACTCCTCCTTTTGGACGCAGCGATGACAAGAGCATTTTTTCACACGCCGAGTTCCAACAATGACTACTGATCAGATGCATCCAGAGAGGGAACCCAAGAGAGTCATGTTGCACCCATTCTAATGTATCTTTTTATTCGAAGTGGCTGATCCCAGGCCCATTTAGTAGTTCTCTTACTGGTTCTCCTTTTAATTAATAGACTTGTGAATAACCACAACTGCCTTATGGGACATGCCAAACACTAAACAGATGACTAACTTGCAGTGAGCAATCTGCTCAACACAGGGCGCCTTAATTTAAGCCATACGTGGTGAAAAACAAAGGCATGGCAAGCATGCGGCTCAATGTATGGTTTTTGGTCTGTTTCAAGTTAAGTAAGTCCCTGGTGCACCGAAAGTAACATTCATAAAAGTGAAAGCAACAGTTCTGATTTATTGCCACCTGTTAGCATAAGGCTGACCTGCTTGAATGCGGCGGGCACTATCATCCAGAAGGAGAACGGCTCTCCGAGTGGGGCAGGGACTGGCGGCCCGGACTCAGGGAGGCTCAGCTGGAGAGGAGCCCCCGTGAAGGCTTCCCGCCAGTAAGCAGGTAAGCACACCGCCTGCCGCAGGCTGGGGAGCCCTGAGTATACTACCACTGCTGTCATCTGGCCCAGTTTATGGACAAAACCCATCTCCCGGGGGCTGTGGGGAGGGGCTGGGGTGGCAGGCCGTTCATTAGAACCTGGCCGGAGGGCAGCTCGGATCTGTAAAGGACAGCTGTCTAATTGGATTTGCTTGTGCATACTGTCTTAGCTTTTACAATGGGAATAGGCTACCCGGCCTTTCTAATTAGATTGTTAAACATAATAGCTGAATGGCACAGCAGTAAAGAATTTGCCCTTCTCTTTGTAGGCGCAAAATAGGGCTCAGAAAAGATTCAGGATTTTTCCAGCCCATTTCCCCCATCATTGTATCTGATGGTAATGAGACGAAGTTTATTTCTTTTTAAAAGCTCCCCAAGGAGCCCAGGCCAGGTTGAAGTTCAAACTAAATGTCAAAACACACACATGCAATACAGTAGCAAACTCCTCTTTTCCTTTGGCCTCTTGTTTCCCCTAATTGGTGCCTTGTGGGCAGTCTCTACTCAGAGACCAAGAATGAAATGGGATTGGAAATTGAATTACCCTGTCACCCCTCAAGGTGGTCTCCAGACCCGCGTTGAGAAAAACCGGTACAACAGGGTGGGGAAGAAATCACCTGCTGGGGTTCTATGTCTGTCTCCTGTCTCCTGGTCTCCAAGGCACCGACCAGTAGGGTAGGAAGCAGGAGGAACGGCTGGGGGACAAAGGAAAGGAAAGGGGAGAGAGGAGGGAGTCAGGTGAAGGAGCGTGGAGCTCCGTGATGCCATCTACCAAGTCCGTGGGTCCTGCAGCTTTAAAAACCACTTCTGGTCACACGACAAGTGACACTTTCATCTGAGGATATGTGGTTCTCTAACAGGACATCCTGCATCCCATTTCCTGACTGATTGCCATCAGACTGCTAACTTTGTCACCTAGGAAACATTTGCTTAGCGTCATCCAGGTTTGGTATTATAGAGGGCCCGCACTAAGTTTTTACTTTTTTAATGTAATGAGAAATGGATCTTCCCCCATGTCTTCCATGCTTTTTGGGGTGTAAAGCACCAGCAGGTTGCAAACATGATGTTCTGTAGCCTTGTAGAGGTCATCCCAGGCCACCTGACATTGGAAAGCCGTCAGGGCTTTGGATGCTCACTCACTGTGCCCTTCTTGTACGTGCAGAACGAGGCTCTCCTGTCTGGTGTGGCAGCCGTGTTGGCGCAGTGTCCCCAGGGCCCCACAGGGCCAGAGACGCAGTGTCTGCAGCAAGGAAAATAATTTTCTTCTTAAATGTTCCCAAAAGCTAGGAGTGACCCCAGCATGGCAGAGTACAGATTATAACCCTGAGATCATTTTTGCCATTTGATTCTATCTCAACATCATCCCAGCGAGACAATTCTCTGATTTTCAGAAATATCAATAGTAAAAGCTGGAAGCACATTACTCAAAACTGCCATCTATTTTTTTGTTAAAAGGAATGAACAAGTGAATGGGTAATGAGTCATCGCCCACCTTTCTTCATCACTTAAAGTGTTACTTTGTCCCTCCTCCCTTTGCTGGTTGGATGCCCCCACACTCTGATTGTGATCTCGAGATAGCTTTGCCAAGATTCAGCAGGGACTCCAGAATCTAACCCTATTTATAGCCCTTTGTTCGCTACACAGAGTTCTCACATTCTGTCTGTGCATTTGTGTTCCATTGCTGAGACACACACACACACACACACACACACACACACACACCTCCCCCCTCCCTGCTCGGAACCTGCGCTTGGTTCTGGAGTTGCAAACTCAGAGTCCGCACACCATTGTTGTCAGGCCCGTGCATTAACTGTTTAATCTCTTAAACTGGGGCAAAATGCTCTCTGGATTGCTGCAAGACTCCCTGCCACGTTAATCTTGCATCTGGCTGCTTTCCACAGCGGTTTACCTGTCTAGATTCTGAAAGCGTCGAGAGTGAGGACCCTGCTTTTTCTCACACATTTCATCCCTCGGTCTGCCCATGTCTTCAACGATGTTATCATCAGACTTCGTATGACTGTACCCCCAACATTCAAGAACTCTTCCCTTGCAGGGATTACCAGAAATGTTCACTTTGTCAGGCCATGTAGTTGTTTTCTAATTCTTCTGAAAACTCACTCCTTTGACACATTGCTTAGACTTTATGTCCGGCGCACCCTCCATTGAGAGGGGTGTCTAAGGGAGAAACACGAAAGAGGGAATGCATTAACATGGAGACAGACACAGTTCTAGCCCAGCAGGCTGAGCCATCCTCGGCCTCCCTGTATTTTTATGTCTTATTGGGATTACGGGTGCTTGGATCGAGTGGGACAGGACCCAATTCCCCAGTTCTATGTGATGCCCACCTAGAACAAACCACCAGGAAGGACATTTTTCTACAGTGATGGGAGTGAGTAACCCTGTATGGAAACTGTTTAAAGAAGTTAGAATGAACTCGTGCTTACAGCTTACAAATTTTTGAAAATTGAACCGTAAAATCAGAACAGACCCTGGCCCCTACTCTTAACCTCTGAATAAAAGGACCATGTGCCTGAAACCAAGATATTTATGCAAAAGTACAGTTGTGCAGGCAAGGCAAACCCAAATATTGGTTTTGTTTTGAAATGAGAGACCCTTCTGCATTCTGATGCTATGTGATGTTTCTCATTCCATTCTTCATTCTGCACACATGGGTGACTTTAAGTAGGCATTCGTGGAAACAGTTTAAAAAGGTCTTGAAACTGAGAAGTGGATTATGTCAAGGACTAAAATTACTTGAGAACTTTTTGATCATAGAGATTCTGGAGTGTGATCAATTTGACACATGTGTCCATAATGATATGAGTATGTTTGCATTCTGTAGTTCTGTGATACCACAAAAGATGTAGGCAGGATGAAGTTGCTTTTCCCAAATGCTTTATAGAATGTTCTATTTAGTTTAGAACAGGTGTTGCAAATAGTGTCTCAACTATTACTAGAAATGCTCCATCACACTCACATTCTTAGCAAATCCTTTGCTTTCCTCCTAAAAGCTTATTGACAGCTGATTTTGCTCCTTGAATTTCTAAGAAAATAACTTTCCATCTATATGTGAATGTATCATTCTTGACTTTCAGGAATAAGTATCAGATAATGTGGCTCTGTGACAAATGGGAGTTGGAACACCGGACTTACCGAGGAAAAAAAGTGTACATAAATCTTTCCTCAGCTTTACTCGATTTCTTTGTCCATCTCGGGAATGGGTTCCAGAACAAT
Source organism: Neomonachus schauinslandi (assembly GCF_002201575.2). NCBI lineage: Eukaryota > Metazoa > Chordata > Mammalia > Carnivora > Phocidae > Neomonachus > Neomonachus schauinslandi. The sequence goes on from NC_058405.1 coordinate 77,702,171, forward strand.
ATTCCTGGAATTAAAATATCCCAGGAGGAAGTTGATTTCTGATGATTCAAAATCATATTTTCTCTATGTCTCATTTCATTTCATTTCAAAGGTAAGTTTTTAAAAATAGTTAGGGGACATAATTTTGAAGGAGAAGAACAGAGTGGAGGACTGATGCTACCTGACATCGAGAGTTACTATAAATTTACAGTAATGAAGACAGTGTGGTATTGGGAACATACAAATAGATTGATTTAGCAGAATAGAGAGCTCAGAAATAGGCCCACACAAATACAGTCAACTGGTTTTTGACAAAGAAGCAAAAGTCATGCATTGGAGCAGAGACTGTCTTTTCAACAAATGGCTCTGGGACAAGTGGACACCCACAGGCAAACACATTAATCTAGACACAGATACTACACTCTTCACAAAAATTAGCTCAAAATGGATCATAGACCTCAATGTAAAATTCACCACTATAAACATCCTAGAAGATGACATAGGAGAAAACCCACGTGATCTATAAAAGATATAATTCAAAAGCTGGACTTCATTAAAATTAACTTAGGCCCTGCAAAAGATAATGTCGAGAGAATGAGAAGACAAACCATAGACTGGGAGAAAATATTTGCAAAAGACACATCTGACAAAGCCCATTATCCAAAATATACAAAGAACTCTACAAATTCAACAAGAAAACAAACAATTTAAAAAATGGGCCAAAGACCCTTAACAGACGCCTCACCAAAGAAGATATACAGGTGGCAAATAAGCACATGAAAAGATGTTCCACATTATATGTCATCAGGGAAATGCAAATCAAATTAATAGGGAGATACCACTTTATGCCTACTAAAATAGCTAAAATCCAGACCACTGGTAACAGCAAATGCTGGTGAGGATGTAGAGCAACAGGAAAGCTCATTCATTGCTGGCGGGAATGCAAATGGTGCAGCCACTTTGGAAGACAGTTTGGCAGTTTCGTACAAAACTCAACATACTCTTACCATATGACCCAGCAATTGCATTCCTTGGCACTTACCCAAAGGAATTGAAACCCCAATCCACAAATAAATCTCCACATGAATGTTTAGAGGAGCTTTACTCAAACTTGGAAGCAACAAGGTTTCCTTTAGTAGCTGAATGCTTAAATAAACTAGTACACTCATACAATGGAATATTATTCAATGCTAATAAGAAATGAGTTATTAAGTCATGAAAAGACACAAAGGAAACTTAAATGTCTCTTAGTGAGTAAAAGAAGACAATCTGAAAAGGCTACATACTGTACGATTCCAACTATATGACATTCTGGAAAAGGCAAAACTATGGAGAGAGTATAAAGATTAGTGGTTGCCAGGGCTCAGCAGGGAGTGAAAAATGAATAGGCGGAGCAGAGAGGATTTTTATGGCAGTAGGAGTACTCTGTATGATACTATGATGACAGACACATGTCATTATACATTTGTCTAAACCCATAGAATGTTCAACACCAGAGTGAACCCTAAGTAACCTTTGGATTTTGGTGATGATGATGTGTCAATGCAGGTTCATGAGTTGTAACACATGTACTCCCCTGATGAGGGGTGGTGGTTGGGAAGGAAGCTGGGTATGTGTGTAAACAGATGGTAAAGGGAAATCTCTGTACCTCTCTTCAATTTCTCTGTGAAACAAAAGTTGCTCTAAACATTAAAGTCTTAAAAAAGGAAAGAAAACAGGGACTAAATTCCCAAGGACTGGTCTTTTAGAAATCTCAAGCAGTGGGGTGCCTGGGTGGCTCAGTCAGTTAAGCATCTGCCTTCGGCTCCAGTCATGATTACAGGGTCCTGGGATCGAGTCCCACATCTGTCTCCCTGCTCAGCGAGGAGTCTGCTTCTCTCTCTCCCTCTGCCTGCCACTCCCCCTGCTTGTGCTCTCTCTCTGTGTCAAATAAATAAATAAAATCTTAAAAAAAAAAATCTCAAGCAGCTATAACATCTCGACTTTTATCTAGACTAAGGGTAAAAACCTCAGAATGTGTGAATTGTTGAATTCACTTATTTATAGTTAGAAAAATGCTGTTAGGGGAAGAAAGAAGAACCTCTTTATACCCTTCCCCTTCCTACTAAGAACAGGACACTTGAGATCCCACACAGAGACTGGAGAAACCCACATGTGCAGAGAAGTCCAAGGAGGCCAAAGAGAATGCTGTCCCAACTGGCGGCTGGCCCTGCCCTGTGCCATTCCTCTCTGATAGCTCAAGTTCCCCTCTCAGTGGTATAGATGCCTTAGGGATCTTCTTTTCCGGTCGAAAGTCTTCTCCTCCCTGCAGCCAAACCAGTAGGCATGATGGTCATGATGTTTTCGTTTTTTAAGATTTTATTTATTTATTAGAGAGCGAGAGAGCACGAGTGGGGGAGGGGTGTCAAGGGAGAGGGAGAAGCAGACACCCCGTTGAGCAGGGAGCCCGATGCGGAGCTCGATCCCAGGACCCTGGGATCATGACCTGAGCTGAAGGTAGACACTTAACGACTAAGCTACCCAGGTGCCCCAGTCACGTTTTCTTACACAGAAGACAAGAAATATGTCTTGTGCAGAGAAAACACTGGGACCTCATAGTTGCGCCTCGAGCCTGGGGAAGAGCCCAACGGCCTCAGAGCAACCCAGACAAATGCAGAATGCTAAAGACAGGAGCAGCCATAAGAACCATCAAAAATTTCTCTGAAGCCAACCGAAGGAAGATCACAATGAATAATGGTGGTATCCTTTCAGGAAAAATGGTTTCCTCCAGTCACGGTGCTTGCTGTCATCATGCTGACCCCAGCAGGCTGCACTTTGGTTCCATATTACACACTTTCCATGGATAACGGGGGGGGGGGGGGGGGGGGCAAACTACAGCCCGCAAGCTGAGAATGGTTTTTACATTTTTATGTGGTTGGGAAAAAAATCAAAAGAATACTAATATCTGGTGCCATGGAGATTGCAAGAAATTCAAATTTCAGATTTATTGGCATGCAGCCATCCCCACTTGTTTAGGTCCTGTCTGTGTCGGCTTTTGCCCTGCAATGGCCGAGTTGAGCATTGTGATAGAGACCCACAAAACCCACAAAGCCTAAATTATTTATTACCTGGCTCTTCACAGAAAACATTTAGCAGCCCCAGATGTGCGAGATTGCTGATCCAATGGCAAGAATTCCAACAGAGCCTACATCATGGAGCAATGCTAACTGACCTGGTCGAGATTCAGTGGAGAGTCTCCCAACAGCAGACAGTCCTCTAAGGAATGAAGGTGCACAGGCATTAAACATAATACATGGGCAACTTGTCATCCTGCTAAGCATTTCTGCTAGCGAACAGCCATAGTCCAGGAACTGAGACAAATACCTCCAGCATATGTAAATAAAGGTGATAAATTATTAAGGAACGTGTGAATTCTGAACTTTGGTGTCTTACACTATCCTCCACAGCAAAAAGTTTGGAGTGACTTCGTCAGTTATAGAACATTGGGCTATATTGCTCAGATCCAGGAGGGAAATTTTATGTGACTATATTTTTGCTGCAATTAAGAAAAGATGCAGATTTTCTTCTGAATTTCTCACTCGGAGGCCTCAGTATTTACACTTATGACATTAGGTAAGTCCTTAAAGACAAACATAATTTAATATTCACTCACTCATTCATGACATTGTTAATTTGTTCATTCATTCAATGACTTAGCGAGTATTTATTAAGCACAGGTGATAAATACATAAAGTATAAGGGCCTAGCAGCAAGCGGCTTAGAGTCAATTGAAGGAAACAGACATGTGACCTAAATGAAATAAAATGTTAATATTGCTAAATAGAAATGACGGGCACAGTATAAAGTATGAAAGAGCAGAATCCATTCCTCCTTTCTTTGTCTGTCTAGAATGAGCTCTCTCCCTTCCCGAGGCCAGGAAACACTGTCAGTCAGTATCAACCTGATAAGGCTGCTTGAGAATGGGACAGCTTCAGGAGTAATTCAGAACTAGCAGGAAATGTATCAGCAGAAGTCTGGAGTGGAGAGGCCTCCCCCACCCCCATCCCCAAGTTCCCCTGCCACGGAGCGCAGGAAATAAACATTTTTTTGCCTTTGCCGCTGTTAGCGTTCAGAATATGCAGTCTAAACCAGGCCTCGGGAGAAAAGTTAGGCTGGATCTTTATTCATGGTATGTGGTTAAACATGTTTTCATGTTGTCAAAGATTAAATAATTAGGAGTACATGGTCAAGATCAAAAGGCAGCCCCATGTCACAAGCAATTAGGAGGCTACTCACAGCTGTGACAACTAGGGATCCCTGCTGGTACGGTACCTGCTTTAGAGAGCCATGTGGGCTCAATATGACGCCTAGACTGGGTATTTCAGGGTTTTTCATTTAAATCTCATTAAGACAGTTGCAATCCAATAAACGCAAAAATAACAGAGGTAAAATGGATACTAAATTGAGCACAAAATAAGAGGCAGATTAGGAAAAAGAGCGAGTCACTAGCTTATACATTAGAAACCCTTTCTGGAAGAAGTTACATAGAAGTGTTTTGCATATCTTTTTTTAAATTTTATTTTGTTATATTAATCACCATACATTACATCATTAGTTTTTGATGTAGTGTTCCATGATTCATTGTTCACGTATAACACCCAGTGCTCCATGCAGAACGTGCCTTCTTTAATACCCATCACCAGGCTAACCCATCCCCCCAACCCCCCCTCCCCTCTAGAACCCTCAGTTTGTTTTTCAGAGTCCATAGTCTCTCACGGTTCGTCTCCCCCTCCGATTTCCCCCATATCTTAAAACAGATCTCAACTTGATATATTTGTAAAATCACTTTTTTCAGCATGTCTGTGCTTCTCATTAAGAAAGAAAAAAAAATAGGTTGATGATTCAAATGTGTTTCCAAAGGGACATCAAAATTGTCATAGTATTATTAAACAGATATCTTTTCAGTGATCCTATCGGCTGCCTGGTTTTATAGACTATCAGAGTGACCCAGAAAAATCTCACCAGAGAATCCTCCCTAATTAATATGCTTATGAAAGTTGAATTAAGCAATTTGGAAACAACAGGACTAAGTCTCAAATTAAACTCGTAAAAATGGCCTGATTCTCAAACCCTTAAGGTTTAAGCCAGGAAAAGCCAATTTGGTTTCCTCCTGTGGAAATGTTCCTCTGGTCTGGCCTGGCCATCAAGCAGTTCTGTTCCCCAAGCCTTCAGGAGACTCTTTCTCTTCCAGGGGGTTGGGGGCCTGGGCTGTGCCACCAGCTGGCGTCCAGCCTCTACTGGGAACAGGTCAGTGAGCAAAACCACAACAGGTCTGCACACACGGGCCGTCTTGGATGGGACTAGGCTCGAGAAGTCACAGCATTAAATGGCTATTCGACTCTAGTATTTCTTACCACAAGTCTTCCATTAACACCAATGTCTGAGTGGTAAGTTAAAAACATTTCTGGGGGCGCCTGGGTGGCTCAGTCAGTTAAGCGGCTGCCTTCAGTTCAGGTCATGATCCCAGGGTCCTGGGATCAAGCCCCAAGTCGGGCTCCCTGCTCAGCGAGAACCTGCTCCTCCCTCTCTGTCTGCCCTTCCCTCCGGCTGGTTCTCTCTTTCTCTCTCTCAAATAAATAAATAAAATCTTTTTTAAAAAAATAAAAATAAATAAAACGTCTCCATATAAGAAAGAGCCTCCACCCCACCAGGCCTGATTGTCTTACGGAAGTCACACCTGCAGAGCCAAAGGCTCTCATCTGCCCTTTGCAGGAGCTCGTGTTTGCCTGGTCTGAGGTCCCTTCATCCTTTAGGTGTCTTCCTGAGAGTCAGAGACACTTCTATCTGCTTCGACATCCCTGTGGGCCGTTACGCACACCACCACCATCACTTGGTCCCAGGCACTAACTCGGCTGCTCCCCTCAGACCGCCTCTGCCCAGGGCCCTGGACACTAGGACGCTACCACCGCTGCTCCCGCCCGCACAGCTGTGCTCTGCTGCCCTGTTCGGTCCACACTGCTCTACACTTCTGACACTCTGGGGACAGCTGCCTTCTCCAGAATTCTCTCCAAGTCCACTCTGCCTCTCTAGACAGCTGCTCCGTCCCTGCCACTCTACCCACACCTGCCTGGTCTCTGCCCCACTGTGGCACTGCCTTGCCCTGCATGGCAGGCCTGGGACGATGTTCTTGGTGTTTGCAGGGCCCGCTGCCAGCATCTGGGGCCCCTAGATATAGAGCCCTTAGTTTTGATCCTGTTCTTTCCTTCCCCAGAGTACACACCTATCCAAAGGGGGTCTGGATCTGAAAGGGGTCTCAGAACACTGCAGCCGTGGACGCCACTTCCCTCAGCCCTCAGGCCTTACTGTTGGGGGAGCCCTCCTCCCTGCTGATCCTCCCCCGGGGCCCAGGCTTCAATGTTAGCGGCCCTGATTTTACCTGACACGCCTGCATGTCTGAATCTCCAGCAGACACACTGCACCTTTTTTTTCCCAGTCCTGACTCCCCCTAGCCAATGCGTTTCAGATATTCGAGCAGGGGTTTGAGATGACCACAAATTCAATATAAGTTAATAGTGTGACGTAAGCCCTAAAAATGCTAATGCCATCTTGAGCTGAAGACCCGCACGTCTGGCATCCAGATGGAGAAAAGGAATCGTGCTGTCATACTGTGCATTGCCTACGCTCACCTCAGGGCACCACGCTCAATTCGGAGAAATGTACTCTTATTTATTTTTATCTTTTTAGGTGAAGATAAATGCAAATAATTTGATTTTTTGGGTATTATATGCAACTGAGGAAATGCACTTTTTAAAAAAGATTTTATTTATTTATTTGACAGAGAGAACGCACAAGCAGGGGGAGTGGCAGAGGGAGAGGCAGAAGCAGGCTCCCCGCTGAGCAGGGAGCCCCACGTGGGGCTCGATCCCGGGACCCTGGGATCATGACCTGAGCCAAAAGCAGCCACTTAACTGACTAAGCCACCCGGGCACTTCAGGAAATGCACTTTTAAAGAAAACTTTAACTACAGTTAGTCTAGAAAAGAATTCTAATGGTGAGAGACTGAAAGCAATGCCATTTAATGAATAATTGAAGGCCTCAGGATGTTCCGAGTAGTAGAACAAACAGGGAAGGTTACCAAGCCTATGAAGGTGTCAGCTGGTTCTGTGCTGCTCAAACGGGAAACCAGGTGGAATATCTAAATATTACAGGAAGCTAAATTCAACTAAGTATCGTTTTCTATCCCTCCTCCCTCCCCCCCATTATCCTTCTCTTCTTTCCTTAACCCACTCCAATTCCTTTTTCTTTTTGTTTCTAATGATAGATCTGCCCAACAAGGGAATCTCTGGCCTGGTAAGGTAGTGATCTCCCCTTAACCCGGAGCATTCAAGCAGCTACTGAATGACACTGTCCAGTGATTTGCAGGAAAACATGTGCTCGAATTAGGTGGGATCCTAGCCTGGAAAAGCTCTAACATTTCCTCAAACGCTGAGGTTCTTCTCCCAGAGCTGTCCCAGCAGAATAGACTCCCTAGGCTACCATGGGCCGATGCATTTTAATGTGGCTTCTTTTCTAATGGTCTAAATATACTTTCCTCACAGAAGAATTAGAGAAACAGGAGAAAGCAAAGCACTAGGAGACGCATGAAGAATCAACACGGCTGCTATCCTTCTTTAGTCTCCCACTCACCATCCATTTGACTAAGGGTGTTTTCCGGGCGTCGGTTCTCTTTTTACCTTGTATGTGTTGCAAATCTATTGAGCTGAGTGTTTTCTTCCAGCGAAGGTGTTCCCTGAGAGTTTTCAAAGGAGAGACTGGGGACCTGCTGGTAGGAAGGCAGCATGAGGAATGTCTCAAGGAAAATGAAACGGAGAGGTTTCATCCAGCGGTGATTTTCTGCACGGTAAGACTCTACAGTCCAAGTAGGCAAGGGAGCCACGAGACGCTGGCAGTCTGGTCCCCCCACCTTACACTCCCTGCTCATCCTTAGGAGGTGACCATCATTACATGGCATAGCTGTTTTTCCATAAATCCTAAATCTTAAACTTGGGTTAGTGCATGTTGGTGGGGGGCCAGGGGGTCGAGTCTATACCAACAGGACAGAAAGAAGAAAATTACCTCTGAAGAGGTCATGCAGAAGGCACAGGAAGTTCCCATGGCTTGACAAGTTCCCCCGTGGGCAGGCCCGACTTTGAAGTGGGCTTCCAGGTGTGTCAGGGAAGAGCCCTTTAATACTCCATAAAGGGAAGGCCACTTTGTGGACAGCCCGGCCAGGGTCTCCTCTCATCTCCTGCTCAGAGGAGTGGGCCGTGGAGAGGAGAAGAAGTAAACAAAGCTCTAAGCCACGGGGACAGGGAGAGAGGGGAGCCACCCTCTTCCTACAACCCTCTTCTCCCCCCTCTCAACTCCCCCAAATCCCGTGCCCCCTCAAGGCCTTTCTGTTGACAGGAGTATAGAAGGTCAGCATCCTAAGGTCACAAAAAGGTACCAGGGGCCTCTTCAATCTCTAGAGATTTCTCTGAGGAAGAGAGATGCATAGAAACTCATTCTGAGGATCTTTCCTAAATCTTTAGACGCCACGGCTCCTTGGTGACACAAAGAAAGTTAAATGAGATTCGGAAGTTCAGTGGGAGAATCGGAGAGGCCCTGGCTCGCGGAGGGTTTTCTCTTTCAGGCAGTAGACAGGCCCGGCCCGCCCAGTCCCTGTGGAATTTTCTGGGGGCTTGCTCGGGCGCCTGCTTTCAACTCAGCTTCTGAAGTTAGTCTGAACAATGGAAACAATTCCTTTCCATGATTAAAATCTTCCACCCTCTAAAATTAGTCCCAGGAAATTAGAACACCAGTAATTGTAGGAGGCTACACAATCCCAGCAATTTAAAGTAGAGTCATTTACGGAAATCACCAAGGCGAAGTCCTCAGAAGGTATTTCCTCATGAGTTTTTGTCCTATAACTTGAGGCCACTGAAGGGTCATCAAATCTCAATGGCTCTCAGTCTCCCAGTTATTAAATCCATCCCAGTTAAGAGATAACACGGGAATTGTTAGCAAAGAGAAACTGTGACATTCTGGCCTTTCTTCATATCGAGGATGGTGGATTCTTGTGTCCCGTGTCTGCGTGTGTGTGTGTGTGTGTGTGTGTTTAATTAGGGACTTGAGAATTCAAGACTCTCCCTTTGTTTTCTTTGCCATTATTTTTTTTTAAATCACAAATAGAAAAATCAGGATCATATTCTCTCCCTTTAACAGTGTCCATGTGTAAAACCTAATAACATAAGAACTCTATATAGCAATATGCATACATATGATGGATTCTATTAAAAGAGTCTGACAATTTAGCTTTGCAAATGAGCCATCATAAAAAAAAAATGGCTCTACATTTTGCTTGTATGTGTTTTTCTTGAATGTACTGCACTTTTCTTGGAAAGCACTAGCTTTTTCTTCTCTGGCTAAAAAAAAAAGGAAAAGAAAAGAAAAAAGAAAAAAGAAAGAAAGAAAGAAAAAAGAAAAGGAGGGCTAAGGAGAAATGGCTGTGGGCTGGAAAGGGGCAGGTACCACTATTCAGAGACGGCGTCACCCATCCCTGGACCCAGGGAAGCTGGTGCAAGGTCTGGCTCCTTCATGGCAGTGGAGTTGAGGTGGGGACAGGGGAACTGGGCAGATAATCTGAAGGGGTTCAACCTTAGCTTCCTGCCCTGCAGTCTGAGCTATTGAAACCTACTCCCGTAGGTGTCAACCCATTTCTGAGGCACTCCCACCTCTTCACCTTGGTCCAAGTTCACCTTCCTCTGTCTTATCTTCTCTGTATAACGGTTGGTTCCAAAGCACAAAGCACGGGCTGCAGGACTGGAATCCCAAGCAGCTACCCAGCCAGGTCCAGGCTCTCCTCTAGCACATGGTTCAGCCATTCCAAAATGCTCTCTCTTTCCCGGATTCAGCCATGCTTTCCTCTACCCAGCAAATATTTATTGCACCTTTACTGAAAGAAGTATCTTGGGAAAGACAGAGATGCCATAATGAACAAAGAGAGAGAGCCCTTCCTCTCCCTGAGCTGACAATCTCGTGAAGGCAGGCACAGTCATCAAATTACACAAGTAAATGTAAAATCACAAATTGTTCTTGGTCCTAAGAAGGGAGTGACAAAGTGCTATGAAAATCCACGTGGTTGGGCACTTTTACGTGGTTTGAATGGTCAGGGAGCCCTCCGGGGAGGGGACCAGAAGACAAGGTGTCAAGGCCATGGAGACCATGAAGGGAGGGGTCAGGGCGGGCAGCACCACAGCCCGAGGCAGCTGCTCTTGACCCCACTCGAATGTCCTGCCCGCTCCCCTGCACCCCGTGAAACCCTGCTTCTCCGTCAAGCCCCACTCAAGGAATCCTGCCTGGACCTCCAACTGAACGACTCACTCCCCCTTCTTTATCCCATCTTAGCAAGCCAGTACAAAGCCCCTATTCCGTGTCAAGCCCTGAGTGGGCATTAGATCACTTTGGTGGATGAGACAGAGGCCTCTCCCAGTTTCAAATGTAGGTTTTATAATTATCCGGGTATGGTTCGGCCAACAGATTTGCTGACGACTGTCACTGAAAAGATAATTTCCGACTCGCAGTTCCCAAGGAGAGGGGACACACCATGACATGCAGGGCCCCATGGGGAAGCACCAGGGTCACTCACGAGGCAGGGGACATGGGGGGAGATGTGGGCGAGAGACTTGATTGCCATCTCTGTGGGAAGAACCAGGCAAGCAGTCTAGGACTGACGAACTCGAATAATTTCAATGGATTCTGGGGCACAGGGGCTGCCCTGAGTTGTCTGAGCTGAGGCGATTAGGGCAGGGGAACAGTGACCCAGTGTGTGACAGCTTGATAAAGGAGGCAGTGGAGGTGGGGGGGGATTGTCACTGGGCAGGTCTGAGTGTAAAGGGTATGCTCACGGGCCAGTCTTCACTATCTCTAGGAATTAGCTAGTCCTGGGAAGGGCAGCCCCTGCAGGGTCCGCAAGGTCCCAGATGTCAAAGCATCAGAACAAAAAGACATGTTTAAGACCTCACCCTCAAGGTTTAGCTGTTTAGCTGGGGAGATGGACAAGACACAAAAAAATGCAACACGGAGCTGAGCATCCCGTCAGGGCACCTAGCCGGGCTTTGTTGGGTCAGGGGCTTCCCAGCGGGGGCGAGGTCTGGACTGAGCTCTGAAGGATGAACAGGGGCCAGACAGTGGAAGAAGCAGCAAGGACAGAGATAGACAGGGAGTGGAACCATCTGGTAAGGGATGTTGCCCAAACTTGCCAGAAACCCGAAAGTGAGAAGATTGCCACTGAGACTAGAGGCCAGTGAGCTCCAATTGTGAAAGGTTTGCCACAGAAGCTGAAGTGATCCTAAAGGCAAGAGGAATCTTAGCAGGTTTTTAAGGAGGTGAGTGATGTGCCTGGGTTTGCGTTCTAGAAGATCATTTGGAAAGGAGTTGGGAATAGCAGAGAAGTGTGTAGTACTTGAGGCTACCGTACCAGTGGCGGAGAGAGGGTGAACAGATCCCAGCATCCAGAGGGACTGGTCCAGTCTGGCCCCCGGGCTCCCTGCAACACGGCGCGGTGGGGTGCAGCAGGTGCAGGGGTACAATAAAGCACGTCAAGGCAGCCTGATCCGGCAGATGACACATGGAGTTTTAAGTCAGATCCTGGCACGGGAGCCTCATCTTTTATGGGTTGTATTGTTTTAGGTAATTTACAAAGTAATTATGAGTATTCAGGTCACTGGGATCATGTTTACCTCAGAAGTGCCTTACGAGGACTGAGATAACAGGTATGAAAATGCTGCACAAACCGGCAAAGCACTGCTCCCCCGTTTTCTGGATTAATTACTACCGTCATTGCTCTCAAGCCGTCCAGGCCTCTGTCTGCCAGAGCAAGGAGACTACGGTCCCTGAACTTCAACGCCCCCCTGAGCAGCTGTGGCCTGTGCATGATGGACAGAGCGGCTGGCAGTCTCTGTGGCCACTGGCACTTGCTCTCCCCATCTTCCTTAGCAACAGAGCTCTGAATTTATTCTGGATAAGCTGCAACTTCTGACCAGTGAAATTTCACTGGAAGTCGGTGGAACTTCCCGAAGTGCTCCTTAGAGGAGAAGATTCAGCCCTCATTCATATTTCTGGTTGGAACTTAGCTGAGATGACTGGAGTTCTTGCAGCCACCTTAGACTATGAAGAGGAAGCTTTTTTTTTTTTTTTTTTAAATCAGGGCAGAGACTTGGAAAAAGCCTGGGTTCCCTGTGGCTGCAGCAGCACCTCAGTCCTGGACATTCTTTCTCTGGGCTGATTAACATGAGGAAATGAAAATTTTCCTATCCAGTGTCACCTACTTTTTTTTCAGGTCTTTGGAACTCACAGCCAAACCTAGCCTGAAGTGATACATCAGATAATAAGCTATCAGTAGTTTTATCTCTGAATATAAAGGGTAAAGTGGGTTACATATGATATATATTCATAAAGTCATAATCATATCAGAAGTTTAAAGAGGGACCAATTGAGGGAAAAACCCAAATCTAACCTTTAAAAAACTCATTGCATTTACTTTGTCAGAATCTTCTATGAAGAAGTAAATATTTTGAAAATTTCCTGAGAGAAATAATTGTGAAACTATTTCACTTACAGTAAAAAATATCAATATTTCTTTTTCTTTTTTTTTAACCTATCTTTACTACAAGACTGGTTGTTGTAAAAATTTTTAATTCATCTCCTTTTAAAAGCATTTCAGAGCAACTTGCTCAAGAGAATTCTTAAGGAAGCAGGAACAATGTCATTTCCCTGGGTCTACTTGAAAAAGAACTGAATGAATTTCATTTGCCTTCTTTCCCCACAAACTTCATTTTGGACTAAGACAAGGTATGGAAAATTTCTATGAAGTGTCTGACATTGCATTAGGTGGAAAAGAAAGAAAAACGAAAGAAAGAAAGTTGTAAAGAAAGTACAAACTGCCTATCAGACTTTAGGGATGAAAGCTATAATATATATAGCTTTTTTTTTTTTTTAAAGATTTTATTTATTTATCTGACAGATAGAGAGACAGCGAGAGAGGGAACACAAGCAGGGGGAGTGGGAGAGGGAGAAGCAGGATTCCCGCGGAGCAGGGAGCCCGATGCGGGGCTCGATCCCAGGACCCTGGGATCATGACCTGAGCCGAAGGCAGACGCTTAACGACTGAGCCACCCAGGCGCCCCATATATATATATAGCTTTATATATATATATATATAGCTTTATATATATATATATATATATATATATTATTTATATATGCATATATACACATATAATAAGATATATATAATTAGGTTTTCACCATTAGGTGGAAAAGAAAGTTGTAAAGAAAGTACAAACTGGTCTACGGCTGTACCAGCCCGAAGGCGCCAGATCCCGTCTGATCTCGGAAGCTAAGCAGAGTCCGGAAAAAAAAAAAAAAAAAAAGAAAGTACAAACTATCAGACTTTAGGGATGAAAGCTCTAATATATATAGCTTTATATATATATAATCATATATATAATATATATTATATATGCATATATACATATATAATAAAATATAGATAATTATATAAGATATAAAAATAAGTATATAATGATATATATATAAATACAATAAAACGTGAAAAAAAAAGCAAGCACTTGCCTGGAGCCTATAAACAAAAGTTTAACAATAACAAGGAAAGCATTGCCACTTTCTAAAAAAATCCATCTTTATCTACCTGTTATGCTGAACTGTGTTCCCAAGATTCATATGTTGAAGCTCCAACCCCTAATGTGACTACATTTGGAGATCTGGCCCTTAATTAGGGCTAAAAGAAGTCATATGGGTGGACCCTAATCCAATATGACTGGGGTCCTTATAAGAAGAGGGAGAGACCCCAGGGATGGGCACCACAGGAAAAAGGCCATGTGAGGATAAAGCAAGATGGCAGCCGCCCACAAGCCAAAGAGAGAAGCTTCATGAAAACCGAACCTGCTCACATCTTGATCTTGGACCTCCAGCCTCCAGAACTGCGAGAAGTCAATTTCTCTTGTATTATAAGCCACCCAGGCTGGGGAACTTTGTTATGGCAGCTCTAGCCAGCTAATACAGTACCTTCTCCTGTTCCTGCTATGGCTGCAGTTGCAAAGGAATGTTTTTATTATCAACACAGACAAGATTCTAAAGCAGAGATAAGAGTTTGCCTTCTGGAGCAGATTTTCTACTCTGACATCTGTCCAGTCAGTAGCCCACCGTCCACTCTGCACCAGGGTGTTTCCATCCCCAACCTCCCCACCCCCTGCCACCCTGACTCCTCCGTCTTTGCTTATTAGCAACAGCCAGCTGACTCCTATGTTACAGAGAAAACTTGGAGCCATCATATGGGAACTCCCACCTCTCCAGACACCGAGTCGAGAATTCTGTCTCCATCTACACCCTGTTCCAGTCTGTTTTTCCTCCTGTCACTCAAGAAAAGCCATTTCTCTTCCAAGCTCAGATAATCATGTGCCTGTGTCCTGGAGCCTGTCTATGCCCACACCCTCCTCTGTCTGAACTTCCTTCCATTGATCTACTCTTCCCCGTCTGGTTCACATTCTTCCTCTTGCTTCTCTCTCTCTCCCTCTTGTCTCTTTCTCTCTCCCCATCTCTCCCTACCTCCCAACCTCCCTCTCTCTCTGTCTCTCTCTCCCCCTCCTTCCTTCCCTCTCTCTCTCTTTCTCTCTTTCTTACCCCTTTCCTTTCACAGCCAACCTTCTTTAAAGGTCTTTCTGTATTTGTGGTCTTCATTTCCTAGCTTCTTCTCACTTCTCAGCTGACTCCAGTTTGGGCCGTGCCCTTGCTGAGGTAGTGAAACCACTCTGGCTAAGGTGGCCCATAAGCTTGGTGATGCTGAGCCCAGTTGACCCGCCAGCCAGGTTCAGCCTCGGTCCACACTTTTGACTTAGAAGGCTGTCTGCCCTCTCTGTGAGCAGCCACCTCTGGTTTTCCTCCTCTTTCCTCCTGTGTCCCTGGCCACTCCTTTACCACGTGGTGTCCAAGTTCATCATCTTCCACCTGGATGTTTCATTCTGAAGTTCCTACAACGTGAAGTCCTAGGCCATCTCCACATCTTTCTCTCCCCATGCCCCAAAGTCTACCAGATGGCCAGATGAGGGTGGATTTTTCCCTGCAGCTCAGCCCTCATACCTGACCCTGGTGGTGTTACCAGGTGACAGCACCGTAGCTCCTGATTTGACATGAACCACACTGAGCTGACGATTCCCCCCCTCCCACCACAGTGACAGCCCACTCCTCTTCAGCGCTGGGTATTTTCAGTGGTCCCACAGGCTGCGGTGTTTTAGTCAGCCAGATAGATGTCCAGAGGTCAACCCTGCACCTCCTTCTACCTCACCCCTGCGTCCAAACCATTGTCAAGTCTGCCAGTTTTTCCTCCGAAAAAATTGTTCATTCCATTAACTGTCTTTCAGTGCCATAACTTCCAGGCTTTTTCCGGCTACCACTGTCTTTGTCCTGGACCCTCCTGATGTCGCCAGCACAGGCTGTTATCCCAGCCTCTTCAACCTGCTCTCCCGCCAGAACGAGACTTTGGAAATGTAACTATACTCATGTCACATTTCCCTCCACCCACCCGCTGAGCCTCTCCACTGCACCAGAGTGATGTCAAAACCCCAAACCCAGCCCCTAAGCGGCTACACAAACAGGCCCCAGTCCATCCTTCCCATCCCACCAGGCTTGGCAATTTGGGCCCAAGACATGAAACTTTATTTCACTCTCAGCTCTATTTCTATCTTATTGATTTTAAGGGCTCTTTATGGAGTCACAGCATTAACTTTCTTCCGAGTATGTTGCAAAGATTTCCTAGATTTCGGCTTTTAGGACCGAAATAGCCATGTTTGCTGCACCCTTACAGAAGGTCACAGATAACACCCACAAATGATTCCTGATGCCTCCCCAGCAAGGCGGAAGCACATCGTCTGCTCTACCCGGAGAGCCCCAGTGAGCCACCAGGCCTCGGAGTGAAGGATACAGGTTGCAGGACAAATCTCAAAGCCTGCAACCTATAAAATAAAGTTTTAGAAATAACCAACTTTTAGCAACAGGAAATAGCAGACATCCTTTTTGACGAAGGCACCGAACTTTCAGGAAAATGGCACTACAGAGTTTCTTTCTGAACGTCTGTGAATCTTATTCAAAGCAGACTACAGCAATATGGTTAGGATTGATTGCCTCCCATCCTAATTTTAGCTCAGAAGCATTCAATGCAGCTGAATAGGCACATTTCACATTATTGTATTTCCCCCACGAGCATTCTTGTTCCTACAGTGACAGCCATATTATTTCTCTCTTTCATATAGAATGTGGGCCTGGCAGAACCAGCCATTGTTCTGCCATATCACGTGGCCCCCCTCATTATTTTCCTTTCTTTGTGCAGCGAGTGGGCAGGTAAAGGGCCCAGGAGGAGAGAATCAGTGAAGAAGAGAGAGAGAGAGATGAGCACACAGCTGCTCGCTTGCCCCTGACAGAGGAGCAGGACGGGGTAGAGGTGGGTGGGCTGATGCGGGCGGTGAGCTTAAATATTTTATCTCAGCCTTTTCACTGAAGATGTTCAAAGTGAGACCAGCTTCTGTCATCCCTCTACCAACCGAGAGAGGCACACTAGGCGTCCTGAAGCCTTGAACCCCAAAGGCGACTCTGGGGGATGCCGAAGTCTTTTACCAAGTAAATACTCATGTTCAGAAATAGCCTTCTTCATGCTGAAGATCAAATATGGTAGCTGTTTTACAGCACTGTGTCTCTTCGGCTCTCCCAACGTATTCATCCTCCGTGGTTCGAGACAGCGTTGGGGGAAAGAGGTGGCTGAATTTTAACGCCCTGAGTCCAAAGTGCATTGACTGTGTCAGGGCCCGGTAATATGCATCTGCTCTTATGTGTCTCAACAGGGAGTAAGGGCAGATGTGTAGAGCTGGAAGTTCAGTGGCTCTGCTCTTTAAGTAACGTCACAACTGAGGAAGGCAGGGGAGCTCACGGGATTCTCCTGCAGGAATGGGCCCGAGGCTTTCTCCCTTCTGCTGTAAGACAAGGGTCCCCTTTACCTCCCCGTGAGGCATTTGGGTCTTGTGGCCAAGCAGCAGCTTTGAAATCAACCAGACCAGGGTTTCAGTGTGAGCTCTGCCCCTTAATAGCCCCGCGACCTTCACTTTGCTACTCTTCACCTCTGAATCTTCACATCCTCTCCATAAAATGAGGAAAATTCCCACTTTGCAGAGGAGACTTTGTATGGAGACTAAAAGAAGCAAAGTGTGAAAAGCAGCTTAAATATAGCCTACAAAACAATAAGTTAAATTATACGGTTAAGAAAAGTCAAGATAAAATTCTAAACTTAGATATCTTGAGGATATTATTTATTTTACTAGAGCGACATTTTCTTCATTTAGTCCCTCAGTGAGTATTTATTGGGCACCAGCTGTTGCCAAGCACTGTTCTGGGCACTCAGGGTATGTTAAGTGTCTGCTAGTAAACATTTAGCCCGTGGGATACTCGGGCCAGGTCAGGGGAAAGCACTGACTTGTAGTGTTTGCCAGTTACTGTGATGTAAGTACTCCCACCATGGCGGATATCAAACAACCCATGAGACAGAGTGGGGAAGAGATGCCCACGATCAGCTGTGGCTCCAGCACAGCACTGTGTGTCAGCATATAAACCATCATCATCCCACCCCTGCCCCCGTGGACCTTCCCTGCTGACATTGCCCCTTGCAGATAAAAGGTGACCCAATGCCCTTCCCTCACTAAGTTTCCCTAAAGGAAATTTTAAGAGACATAGTAATTTTAAAAAAATGGGATGGACTCAATTATTTCGATTATCATGACATTGCTTTGTTTCGTTTTTCTCCGTGAAGAATCATATGAAACATCAGCTATGCTACTGCTCAAATTTTACCTACACATAAAGGGCCAAAGCTCATGAAAAAACAAACAACAAAACAAACAAACATAAACCGCCCCCCCCCCCCAAAAAATTCACGCTTCTCCAAAATTGTAAGTGGCTTATTCTCTTTACTCTGGTTTTACTTAAAGCAAAGAGGACACATGCTGAATGAGGGAGAACCTGCCCTGATTTCTCTTTCCGGGGCACAGCTGGGATGTCGCCTTGCTGTCCTGGCTCAGGGCAGGAGGCGGCCAACCAGGGAACAGGAGCTCCACTGTCGCTTTCCGTGTCCTTGAACCTTTGCAGTGCGCTTGCACATTCATGACACAACACATCGGTGACCTCCCCAGGAATCATTGTCCCAGTTTCAAGGGGAGTAAGGGTGAGCGATCGCAGGAGGCTAAGGACCGGGAAGTTTTATAGCTCCTGGGACACAGCTCTATGGCTGTACTAAATATTTCCTGGACTTTCTTTTTTAATACGAAGCAATAAAACCAGGGGAGAAAATGAACAGGACAGGCTTTTTGCCAGTCTGGGAGTTTGTGGCACTCTGTGTTTGCCACACTCCTCTTTACAAAACTAGGCCCAGTCCCCTGAGGATAAAGAGTCAAGAGGGCACATGGGGGTGCTACCAAGCAGGCCCCTGGTGCGAGAGTGGGGCGGGCTGGTGGCTTTGTTAAGGGGCTTTCCTCACTGAAGCCGACCTGAGCAAACAGAAGGGTCTGTCCGGAAGCAAACCTGTTTGACCCATATTTGACCCCAATTCACTGGCTACTTGAATTTGTAATAGGCAGATATCTAGCTGTGATTACTGGATTCCACTCAATCTGCCATGAAGCTGTTTTGTAGTAACTACTGCCAAGAGCATCTGAGTCTACAGCCATGCAAATCATGCTGGGATCAAAGTGCTGTGCAGTTGCCGATTTGGTGAGTAAACAAAGGGGCACCAAGAAACACGAAGCACTCCTTTCTACTCCAAAGATCCACGGAGAATCCAGGAGAGCCTCAAATGCCCTGCGCCCACCACCCCCAGGCTCTCCCAGGTGACCTCAAGACCAGCGGGAACAGTAGCCTCTCTTCCAGGCCGGTTCGTCTCCTTGACTGCATCCATTCTCAGGCAGGTCTGCACACTCAGCAAGAGCCTGGGGTCGTGGAGTCGGACAGCCGGGTCCAGATCCTGGCCCCCTATTTACTTGCTGTTTGACTTTGGGCCAGTTCCTTAATTTTTCTCTGCTTCTTCAACTGTAGAATAGGGTTGTGAAAAGTACCTGCCTCCCGGAGCTATTGTGAAGATCCGATGAATTATTATGTAAAGCATCTAATACCAAACAGTGTCTGGCACATAAATACGATGTACATGTTAGCTACTCAAGGGAAGGAATTTGAAACGGGTCTGAGGGATAGTTGGTAGCCTTCAACTGAATGTTGGGTTTACAAGAATTATTTGATTCTATAGGATGTGCACCTTTGTTTCTCATTGGCTAGAGTATTTCACGGCTCTGTAGAGATACAAGTTAATTTGTAGAAAGAGAGAGCTAGGCAAATAATTCTGTCCCAGAAATGTATACTGTGACCCATGGAAGGACAATTGATCGTCACCCTGTGGCTATGGGCTTCTATCCATTGGCACACCCCTTTCAGCATTCCTGGTCTGCATTAAATGTGTGCTCTTGAGTTCCCTTTTGAACCAGTTGTAATATCTTACTGCTTTTTTCATTAATCAGTACATCACATAAAATTTGACACGTTTTGATTTTATATTTATTCTTTTATAAAGTTTCTTCTTTAATGCTATCTTCATCTTCCTCACCTCTCCTTTACCTACCCATTCATTCCACAAATATTGTTGCATGACCAGTGTGTACCAGGCTGTGTAGAAGTTGGAATTTTGTATTTCAAAAGCATTAATTGTCTTATCGTATTTGAGGCATCATTGTTTTCCTAAGGGCTTGGTACTGACCACATTGTTCAGATACAGGCATGCCTCTTGGTGTTCTTCTAACAATCAGAGAAGGCTCTTCTCTTTTTCATTTTCAAAAGGTACAAAGAGTTCAGAAATACACAATGTGTTTCATCATCATCTCACTTTTCCTACCCTTAGCCTTTTTTTTTTTCTTTAAGCAGAGTGCCCATTTTACCAGCCTACCCTGAAGATAACGTGTCTACTATGGGCAGGTCTTCTAAAAGTACCAGCTCCTTAGAGAGCATATTGAGAACATTAAATTGCTTTTAGATAAAAGAGTCATACCAAGGGGTCACTAGTCCATTTGATCTCTTAAAATTTCAAGTATAAAAGTTAAAAGAAAATGCACACTACAGGAAACCCAGTGCCAGCGAACTCTGTTAAAGCTTTGATTCTGTTCTCAACTCAGATTTCACAGTTGAGCTGAAATTAGCCCAAACTTGCCTTTGCCACCCAAGTTCATCAAAATGGGAAAACCAGGGGGGCTGGGGAGAGGGCATGGGCTTGAGGTGAGTCTTTCCACCCCTCACACTCAGCTCTACTCCAAGGCTGTCTTTATGGTTGGCCATCGTCTGGAAGAAATCAGCTGGCCTATCGGTTCTCAGACTGAAAGACCGTGGAATGTAGAGGAGACCTGAGGACCCCGGACGCAGACACCGCAGCCTGAGAAAGTTCGGGGGAGACCCTGCTTTCAGATACCACCCGAAAACACATCCTGACCTTCGGGGGACTGCAAACGCTCATCTTGGTGGGGTTAGTTTCAGTCAAAGGCTGGCATGGCACGGCTGCATGAGTGAGGCCCGCCTAAGAAAACAAATACTGGTTACAGGGGGATTTCATGCCGTTAACTGCAGTGGGTGGAGGCTGGAGGACAGTATCTTTTAACGAGTTTTATTTGAAAGACTAACTCGGTGTGGTTGTCACGACAGTTGTGTTTGTGGCCAGGCTTGTACTGCTAACAGATGGGCACCTGGCAGCCCTTTCTAATCCAGGCAGACACCACAGGAGGAGTGACCGGGCTCAGTGATCCCAGTGTTAACCTTACACAAACCATCCCCTCCACCCTGTGTTAATAAACAGAACATTTTAGGGCTGCTCTGGTCAAGACCCTAGCAGAAATATTCAGCCATTCCTCCCTTTTCATCTCTGTTCGCCCTCTGAGAATTCATTTAAAAAAATTTTTCTGCAGAGAATCACTGCCTTAAAAAAAAAAGTTAGAAAACAAAAGGGACTATTTTACCAAAAAAAAAAAACAACCCATCTTCAAATGCCCTCTCCAGCCATCAAGTCACCTGCCGTGTTAGGATCTTCATGAAAGGGAAATAAGGCTAGAGAAGAACTGTGGTAGCAATCTGGCATTTAGCGACATCAGTGTCAGATGAGAACTTAACAACCTAGCATTGGTTTTGGGAGATCAGTTTTAGAGAACTGCTTTGTACTTTAAAAACAAAACAAAACAAAAACCTGTGGAGAGCAGCTCAGGATTTCACATCTAGGCAGCAAGCTTGCTTTTAAGGAAGCAAAACTTCTTGAACTTTGCTGTATTTTAAAACAGAACATTATGACACATGCAGACATACACCCAAACAGACTCAGCCAGCCAGCCGTGGAAATAGAGGAGGGGAACACCCAGGAGCGAAGTTCTGGGAACTTCTGGTACATCCGTATGCAAATCATTTCAGAGAGGCAAAGGCTGAGTTCCAGGGCTAGGGATTTCCATTTCTGCAGTACTCTACCTTCACACCAAGGGAACTGACCACACGCCTCTCTGCTCAGATCATTGCATGTCAAGGTAAATCTTCCTTACTGCTCTGTTATCACAAAAGGAAAGTCATCAGGGAACACTGGGTGTACGTTCTCAGTGACTCTCCATGGACTGATAATAATCGTTCTTTTTTACTTTGCCTTTTTAAAGAGTCTTGTGCAACATGTAGAATGACAATACAAACCATTGGAACAAATAACTTTTCAAATAGTTCCCAAGTACTCCACCTACATTTTCAAAGACCAAAGAGCTGCTCCCAAAGAATTTGGTGAATTTAACCATTTCTCAAGACGAAACTTGTAAAGGATTTCTCCTTCAGCACAGACAGATGACGTCCTGAGCCAGCTAACCTGCAAATAATGAGATTTCCTGAGAAATCTATCAGTGAGTGTTGTTTTTCACATCAATCACAAAAGAAAAATTATTCTAGCAAAAAGGCCGGGGTGGGGGGGATGGTATCAGAATCAATTACTCTAATGCCACATATGTCTTAAAGTATTTTTAAATATTTGCCAACAAAAATAAAGACTGAGTTATGGTAAGTGAATATTTTACCAAAGTCATCTGTGCATGGTAATTTACCTGCTTCCATATGCTACCTTTCAATGATGCTTCTGATTAATAGAACACAAGACACAGGACAAAGGCCGAGTGGGAGGTGAAGGACCTGCAGTCTCTGACTCGAGGAAAGATAGGACAATTGTTGAGGCCTAATCAATTTTTTTTTAAGTCAGCTTAATGCACAGCATCTCTAGGGAGCCCCAGCTGGGGATCAAGAGGAATGAGGTCAGGTACCTGTGCTCCTGGCTCCCTCCCTGTAAGTGGCACCCATGGTGGCCCATTCCCAAGACTGAGGCACTCCGGCGCTCTTCTCAATATATGTCTCACTACACACAGCCCCTCCCTCCTCCCTTTGTCTCTGCTGTTAATATAGCCCTGCAGTTTCTGGAACCATGTACTTCACAATCCTGCATGCTTTCCCTACACTCTGCCCATGCTTTGTAAATGTCTCTTTATTAAACAGCCTTCAAATTAACTTGACTTGCATGTGCCACCTATCCCCTGCAGGGACCCTGACTTATACACAACCCTATTTAACACTGATTCTTAACCTGGACCCCATGGACACCCCTAGGGATCCATTGGTAGAAGTCAATTTCAATATAATAGATGACCTTTGTAATCCTCTGTAACTTATGTATTTAAAAACATTGTTCAGGGGCGCCTGGGTGGCTCAGTTGGTTAACCACTGCCTTCGGCTCAGGTCATGATCCTGGAGTCCCTGGATCGAGTCCCGCATCGGGCTCCCTGCTCGGCAGGGAGTCTGCTTCTCCCTCTGACCCTCCCCCTCTCATGTGCTCTCTCTCATTCTCTCTCTCTCAAATAAATAAATAAAATCTTAAAAAAAAATAAAAATAAAAGCATTGTTCAGTAAAAGGGTCCTTAGGCTTCACAGAATTGACAAAGAAGTCTATGGTATTGGGGTACCTGGGTGGCTCAGTCGTTAAGCGTCTGCCTTCAGCTCAGGTCATGATCCCAGGGTCCTGCAATCGAGCCCCGCATCGGGCTTTCTGCTCAGTGGGAAACCTGCTTCTCCCTCTCCTACTCCCCCTGCTTCTATTCCCTCTCTCACTGTCTCTCTCTGTCAAATAAATAAATAAAATCTTTAAAAAAAGAAGAAGAAGAAGAAGTGTATGGTATTAAAAAAAAAAGGAAAGGGGGGCAACGAAGTGAGGGGACTTTGTTCTCTCAATCGCTCAATACGGGAAGCAGTACGGACTGGAATTCACTGGCACCTGTGGGGAGGGAACAGAAGATTCCTTTGCCCTTCACATGCCTTTCTTCTTAATGTGCCTCTCCGTCACCCCCATTATACCCCAAGACGAGGTTTTCAAGCAGGTTGAAGAGAGGAAGATGTGAGAAGTTAGTTCTACTTCCCTTGAAAGAAGGTCTAGCCATCTCTCTTTACTTAGCTCTGTCTCTCTGTCTATCTCCCCTCCCCTCCTCTTCCTCCCCTTCCCCCTTCTCCCTCTTCTCTCTCTCTCTCTTCTTCTCAAGCATGCAGTGTTTAGATGAAGAAGAACCAAGTCCCACAAGGAAGCAAGAAGCCTGGCCAGTCTTTATTTCCTTCCTTTAAAATCTTCATTTACTCATCTTTTACTTGACTCAGTTCCTCCAAGGAGCTGGGATACTTCAGGCAGTGTGGCTCTCCTCCTCAGAGAGGCCCAGCCTCTCTTCCTGCTTTTTCAAAGTTCTCTTCCCTAATGTGGCTGAGAAGAATGAGGAAGACAGGCCTGGGAAGCAATACCCTGCTTTCCCCAATCCCTCCCCAGCTAAGAAGGATCTTATCAAGTCTTCGGAGCCATTTTCATTTTCCCATCTGGGCCAAACAGGTCATGCTCGCTGCTCTCCTCTGGCTTTTCTCTGAGGGAGGTCTCTACCAGCCTTTCCGTGCATTGGCCTGGAAGAAGGGGAGATAAGGCTGGGCCCTGGGGTGGCCATGGACAGATGAGCACTTGTGCACTGTTGTTGTTCATTCAGAGTAACTGCTTAAGATAATCCTCCATGGAATCGTACTGAGCCTGCTAGGATTTTTGGCAGCAGAAGCCATTGTTAACATGAAACATTAAACTCTGTCTTCTTCTGTGTTCAGGGACCTGGTTGGATGGATGTCTGATCAAAGGGAGCGTTCATTGTCTCAGGGCTTTCTTGCCAGATATCACTAAAATATTACACTCATGGTTTTCACTGGTATGAGCCTCTGGTTCAGAATGGTTTCCTTCTATACGGTTAATAAATGATCATTAAATTGATCAAGTAATTAATACCAAGTAAGAAGATGAGCTATAAAATCTATAACAGATAAAGTAAATATAATTGGAAATCAGAGCAAGAGTTTTCACAGACAAGCCGATGTTGATGTGGAAACCACGTAGTATCTCAGGGGTCAGAACAAGATGGTGCAGAGCTGTGAGAAAGATCAGGTAGAGGCTTTTTTCCTAGAAACCAAAGAACAAGAGCAGGTCATATACAAGGTGATGAACTGTCAATTACAAACCAGCATATGACTAAAAACTGAATTTATGGCTACTGTGGGTTTTAAAGAAAAAATATCCAAAAGGTAGAAAAAACTCAGGTGACTTGTATACAAGCCACAGCTAACTAAAGAAAATAGGGGTGTCTGGGTGGCTCAGTCGTTAAGCATCTGCCTTCGGCTCAGGTCATGATCCCAGGGTCATGGGATGGAGTCCCATGTCCAGCTCCCTGCTCAGGGGGAGTCTGCTTCTCCCTCTCCCACTCCCCCTGCTTGTATTCCCTCTCTCACTGTGTCTCTCTCTCTGTCAAATAAATAAAATAAAATAAAATAAAAAAGGAAATAGAAAGACTGAACATTGGACTCCTGGGTGGCTCAGTAGTTGAGCGTCCAACTCTTGATCTCGACTCAGGTCATGATCTCAAGGGTCATGAGATCGAGCCCCTGCGTCAGGCTCCAAGCTCAGCATGGAGTCTGCTTGTCCCTCTCCCTCGGCCCCCCACCCCCCACCACATGCTCTCTCTCTCTCAAATAAATAAATGAAATCTTAAAAAAAAAAGAAAGACTAAACATATACAGGAGAGGATAAGGAAAAATTTGACAGCTGAAGACCAACCAGAAGGAGGAAGAGAAGATATCTAACTGTGTCAAAATATGAAACATTCCAGAGAGCACAGAATGAATCCCACAACCTGGTATTTTCAGGCTCAGTCTGCACGAAGCAAGCAAGCAAATGTATTTTAATTTTTGGACCAAAAATTACTCTTCCTCCTTATCTCTTGCTTACATAGTGCTAAAGTATTTGTTAAAGGTTGAGGATTTTCTAAGGACTAACCTACTGCCAATTACAAAAACTTCTGTGATAAATGCTCCCTTAATAGTTGGGGAGGAAAACTGTAATTGAACAAATATTTTAATGCAGTTGTTATTAAAAGAAACAGGTTTCTGGGCTGATAAATGAGCACTCCCATTGTTGTGCCTCCGAGAATTATTTTTGAAATAGGAGTTTGTGGTTGGTGAGGAGAGAACCCTATGAGAGGCTCTGTTGTCTCCTCTCTGTGATGGGAAGACAACACAGATCTGCAGAGTTGGCATTTGCTTTGCATTTCCGTCACCCATTCACCCTCTAAATGCCAACTAGGCCACATAAATCTATTTTAGCCTAGGTAACTAACTTAACCTCTCAATATAGCTCAAATCTATAAAAGCAAAACAAAAACAAAAACAAAACAAACTGCCTATTACAAAGTGTGTAATCCTAGATAAATTTTGACTTGCCTGGTTTAGCTTGGTGGACACTTAGGCCTTGGTAATGTTCTCACCTAAACTTGTTTGGGTTAGAAGCTAAAAAAAAAACATCTTCAAGCTTCTTGCCTGAGGTGTTCTTAGGCAATCATTAGATTTAGGGGGGGACCCTCAATACTTTAATCCTGAATATGGGTTCCCAAGCCATCATCTCTTCCTTCGAGATACCCACCATTGCAATGCACCTGCTTCCCATATTCCATGGCAATGCCCCTCTCTCCAAAACGCTGACTGCTGAATTGAAGAAACAAACAAACAAACAAAAAAGCCAACAAATATAGTAGTAGAGTGATGGCTTTTAACCCCCATCTGCATATTTGAATCTCCTGGGGCACTTTCAAAACCATGTAGCGAGCAAGCCTAGCCTCAGATCTGCATATTCAAAATCTAGAATCGTGAGAGTTCTCCCAGTGCTGCCAACGTGCAGCCGCATGGAGGATGGCCGCAGAGGCATATAATCTGTGCAGAAGACGGGTAATTAGGTCAACAAAAACTTTGAGTGCCTGCTGGATGCCGCTTAAAATACAGTTGCAAATTTGGGGAAAATGAATGATTAAGAGCCCATTGTAAATTCCATTATTTAATACCTCAAGTATTTTCTTTTGTTAATGTTTACCTGAACAATCATTGAAGTGATCGATGCAATTCAGCCAACTTATGTGGTGGATTTTGGCCCTTCACAATGTGGCACTTATTGAAAATCTAATTCAATAAGAAGCCTTCCACACAGAACCGTGATTTGAGGTCTACAATGACAGCTTCCCACTGTCTGCAGAAATCAGTAAATCCAACATCACTTACTGAAGAGAAACTAAAGGAAATGTTATGCAATTGTACTTACACAGAATTCTTCATAGACCCGGTATGTATTGCAAATGTTTAAAAATCTTTCTCTATTTGTATGTGTATATGACATATTTTCCCCAAGCAAGGATTCATTTTATGCCAATTTTATAAATCCATTTAATATATCATTTCTATCATATTTAATGAAAACAATTACATCTGCACAGATGGCATTCAAAAAACAATAAGGTGAAGCATCCTAGTAATAAAAAGCCTGAATAGATATCTAAAATCAATCTGGAATTTAAAAAAGATACTAGCATCCTAGATTTTAAGACTTGTTATACCAGCAGAAAATTTTCAGATCTAACTTAACACAGATGCACGACCACATTGTAAATATCCCAGAGAAAGAACTTTCAGTGAAATTCATGTTCCTGGAAGTAGTCCTGTTTCTCCGGCATATGGAAACCTGTCTAAACACAGAAAGTGACTAAACATACAATCCACAAAGCGATGCTCAGCTCATGGTTTGGGTAAGAAATGTATTTTTTATGCACCTTGGGTTATGTCTCCATGAGATGGAATTGGGGCCTATTATTTGATTTCTATCGTGTAAAGAGCCAAAGTTACTGAAGATTTGAACCTACAAAAAGCTTTTCATCAGGGCAATGCAAGCCACTTATATATTTGCATATTAGACCTACTTATTCCTAAAAATGTGCTTAGGTTCTTTCAACTTTTATTTCAGCTTTCTACAAGGTTTTCACGTCCCCTCTTTCTATAGACTGCTCGGGAGCCCGACTAGTCTCTCCAAATGACTAAACTGGGTATTTTTCTTAAAAGACCACCTCTTTCAGGCACATGGATATATGAATATATAAAATGTTTTAGCATTATACATATGATTTCAGCTATGTATATGTAAAATTTTTAGATTTATATAATTTTTAAATATCTATAGAGTATGCAATTTTTAAATGAGCCATTATCAGCCTAATTCTCCCCACTAATTTTGGGCAGAGAAATGCTTGTGCTTTCAGGAACATATCTAGAACATAACCCAGACCTGGGAATTATTGGGGTTTTTTCGAAAGATATGAATTTTTATAAGAATTCTCAGCAAAGAAAAATTAGAAATACAGACTCAGCCGACCCTACCATATTGTGGCTCCTGTAATGTACAAGATCTAACTTAAACCAACAAAGATTTTACTCTGATCATGGAAGCGCCTGCAGAACCTTGATCCATGGGTTCATTAATGCTCCCTGGTGGACATCAGCTTCAATTAGGTATTTAGCTGAAATGGGTTAGGGAGAAATTGTGCAGGTACAGAAGACTTTAGCAAGTCAGAAAAAGCTTTTTAAAAAGAAAACTTACGTCAAAACACCTTTATGTGTAATACCCATCACTGGGCTAACCCTTCCCCCCACCCCCCTCCCCTCTAAAACCCTCAGTTTGTTTCTCGGGAGTCCATAGTCTCTCATGGTTCAACTCTCCCTCTGATTTCCCCCCCATCATTTTCCCCTTCCTTCTCCTAATGTCCTCCATGCTATTCCTTATGTTCCACAAATAAGAGAAACCATATGATAATTGACTTTCTCTGCTTGACTTATTTCACTTAGCATAATCTCCTCCAGTCCCATCCATGTTGATGTAAAAGTTGGGTATTCATCCTTTCTGACGGCTGCATAATAAATATTCCGTTGTATATATGGACCACATCTTCTTTATCCATCCATCCGTTGAAGGGCATCCCAGCTGTTTCCAACAGTTTGCGGACATTGCTGCTACAAACATTGGGGTGCATGCGCCCCTTCTTTTCACTACATCTGTGTCTTTGGAGTAAATACCCAGTAGTGCATACGAAAACAATGAATCGTGGATCACTACAACAAAAACTAGTGATGTATTGTATGGTGACTAACATAACATAATAAAATTAAATTAAAAAAAAAACACCTTTATGGAAACTTCTCTTAATCTCAAACAATGAACAAAATATTTATCTTTTGTGAAAATATGTGAATAACCAACCAACTTGATGGAGAATAGGTGAGTTCCCCATAAAATCTATTCCTTTTGGTACCACTTACAGATCAAAGGTGATCCAAAATGGGCTCTGTTTTATATGTATTTTTATGTAAAGTAAGTGTTTAAACTGTATCTCTCAAACCAACAGGCAGTAATCCAATATCTACTGCTCTTGGAAGAAGAGAGATATTTTGATGCTTACAGCAGCTTTTACCCATATTTTAAGAGACTACAGTGTGTCCAATAAATGTGCGCTGTATATAATGCTTTCCTTGACACATACTGCATACTATGAGGGTTAACAATGCAGTCTGTCAAGCAATATAAAATAATTTTACATGATTTTATCCAGAGAGAAATACAAATGTATCAAATTGCTTTTTAGAAAAATGAAGGAATAAAATCAAATAAACATGGCGGTATGTTCTCAATATTTCAAACGCCTAAAAAGAACCTTCTTAGAAAACACATCTCAAGCTCACAGGATGAGGATTCAAGAGTTGCTGGACCTCTTAACTCCCTTCAGATAAGTAACTAGTCCATTTGAAAAAGTAAAACTGCCGAAAGAAGGATCCCCTCAGCGTCGAGCTTGCTAAGTGAACTGTTGAAATTTCCCCATCTCAGCAGACTTCTTTCTATAAAGGTCAGTAATCAGACTGCTGGCTGTGAATGCAGACTGAGGAAGTGTCGAGCACTGAGGAACAAGCTAGAATTTGCAGACACATACTCACACCCAGATCACTTTACCAAATATAGCTTACGATCATCTCAGCTCTGCCTCTACTTTTTCTATTCCTTTACTTTTTGTTTGGCTTTTCAAGACAAAAAGCAACCAGCTATGTTCCTGGATTTTCTGGCACTCTTTTTGATGGAATACCTGTAAAGAAATCAATAAGCATTTTATTTTTGTCTGAAAGGTTTTCATTAACACTCCCCTTCCCTCCCCCAATACACGCACACACACACACACACACACACACAGATGTGCTTTTCTTTGCTCCCATGTAAGTCACTCTAATCAATATGCAGCATTGTTCCATCTCTGTTTTTCTGTTCAGGCTCCATGTTCTTGTGTGCCACCACTCCTGGCCACTTTCCTTTTCTCTTCTCTCCAACAGCTGGGCAGACATCCAAGATCTTTGCCATTTTAGTGGCTCAAGGAGTCTACCAGATAGTGTTCAGACTAGAGGGATGACCTCACAAGGAATTTATTTTTCCTTTTGGGTCTAAGTTTTGTGAGTTGGACACAGGACTGATGTATTTTCTAATTCAAGCCAATGGAAATGGAGTGACTGAACCAGAGTTGAAGTCTCTGACAGCTTTCTGTAGCTCCAGAGAACCCGTTCGGGTGTGGGGGGGGGGGAGTTTAAAGTGGAATCAGTCTTCATCTGAAAATGCAACAGGAATTCTACTCAGCATACCTACCCTGAACATGCTAACACAACAAGTAAAACCTTAAACACACCAAAGTCAATAAATTCGAAATTATGGTTTTCACAGCAACCATAACTCATGTGTCAGTAGCATTTTCCATTCCTGCAATAGGCGTTAGGTTTACCAGTCCGATGCAAATGCGCAGTGTAGCCAAGTTAGCTACTGAGTTCCCTGACATTTCTTGACATGCAACCAGTCAGACCCATCATTATACTCCATTTAAACGGCACTTGTCAAGTTACTGGCCAAAAAAACTCCATTCGTATTACCTTGACTGAAAAGAAGTACAAACCTACAACGCTAACCTCCCCTGGGTAAACCAGGGACCCAAGGATTCAGAATTCCCCAACTCACATACCCACATGGTTTCCAACCCCCGTGTGTGGTTTGAGTTTTCTCAGTAAACATGTGGAAAAGCTGAAGTACCAGTGGCATGTTAGGATATTTGAGGTAGTTAAGATGACTTGTTTATAGATCTTTGAAGTTTTATGGACTTTCCAGGTATCATCTCAAGCACTGAATTGAGTTTCACCAGAAACATCAAATATCAGTATTAGGAAAGTTCACAGTTTGTAGCCTGATACTTTAACTGCTTAGTAAATATTATAGTCTTTTTTTATCAGTGGTGAGTTGGTAACTGATAACATTTTCAATGAGCCCTGAAGTTTCTTTGTAAGAGTGCACCATCTCAAGCCTAGATACTGAGTTCTACCTGACTGTGGTAAAGGTAACCCTATCTCCAGTGAATATAGCTTTTGTCTCCGCCCTGCCCCCATGAAGTAGCGACAAAGTTATAAACCAACTTTGGAATTCCTCTCTTCTAAGCCCTGGCTCTATCCCAGGCCCACTCTACAGGTGGGTTGGCTAAGACAGTGAGAGCAATGATCCCATGGGACTAATGCATGTGAGTAAGCCCGGCAGCCTTGCATCTTTGAACTGAGCAGAAAAGGCACCCCTCCAACAAACCACGTGGAAAAAAAGGTGTCTCCATTGGACATTCCAATTTAAGATACTCCTCCCCGATGACGCTGCCTCTTGCCACAGCGGCGTAAGTGCAGCCGGTAAACCGTGGGCTGATCCCAGGAGTCAGGCACTCTTGCACCGGACATTGCCTCAACAGCCAAGCACAGCGACAGCGCTTAGAGAAAACCTGCTCCGGGCAAGCAGCAGAGGTACTCTAACATAGCTCAAAGTTTGGAATCAATCAATCATGTCCAGGCACAAACTTGGTCTATAGTTTATGACTCTACCACCTGGAGAACATCTCCTTATCTCTCTACGCCTTGATCCCCTCAGTATGTAAAACTGACATAATGATAACACCTCACAACTATAAATTAATAGATGAAAAGTCCCTAGCACACATTGTGTTCAATTCTCTGCAGTCTCCTGGAGCAGTTCTGGTTTAGGGTCAGGGAGCTGAGGTTCTGCCTTTCACTGTAGCCCTAACAAATGTGTGACCTTGAAAATTGTCTCATTATAGGGGCGCCTAGTTGGCTCAGTTGTTAAAGCATCTGCCTTCGGCTCAGGTCATGATCCTGGAGTCCCGGAATCGAGTTCCACATCGGGCTCCCTGCTCAGCACAGAGTCTGCTTCTCACTCTGACCCTCTCATGCTCTCTCTCTCTCATGCTCTCTCTCTCAAATGAATGAATAAAATCTTTAAAAAAATTGTCTCATTACACTTTAATTCCTTAACCTTTACCTCATGGGAATATTGAAATAATTATAAGTGAAAAGACTTGCAAAATAATTTTTTATACCACTGTGTTATCTTTGAAAGGAATTACATACATCTGAAGTTTTAAGGTGAGAGAAACCATAAATAGGATTAGAAAATGGGTTTACTCAAAGAGAGCAGGAAATAATCAGGGGAAATGATAACAGTACTCTTTCAAGAAGGAATAGTCTAGCTCATTTAGGCCAGGGTAGCAGTTTCTTAAAACAAAAATAACACTGCTGAGGCAATTGACTGCAATTAGCTGACTGGATTTCATATCTGTTCCACTATGCTGGAGAGAAAGTTCTCACTAAAATAGCTGATAAGTATTACTGCTATCCCAGGTGTGTTTTGTGCTTGACTTTATAAGAGTTTTCGCAGGATTCTTTCATGGCTGCTATAATGCCTTCCCAATGAAAACAGCAAGATATCAAAGGATTTCACATACAGAGAAGAATGCTCTAGAAACATGGCCATGATCCTTGGTTGGGATAAACATTTTACAATGGGCATTTTTATTTGAGAGTAGAAATAGTCGAGGGTCTCCAAAATTTCTGACTCACACTAAAAGAGAATAAAAGAGTCCTAAAATTACCCTTCCTTTCTGCTATGACTTCATAGAAACTTCAAAAAAGAGAGAGATGCCTTTTGTTCATTACCCCTACCCTGATTCATTCCACAGGCTTGAGACAGTGCTACCTATTTTAGGCCTCTCCAATCAATAACAATTATACAAAACGCCTTCTCCCGTTTTCTCCTCCACCCTGAGATAGATTCGAAGACAGATTGAAAATGGGATAAGAGAGGCTGGCCTCAGAGCCAAGTCAGGGTCACTGAAGCAACCTGAATGCCTGGTGCAATGTCAGCCCGTTTACAGAGCAATATATACACCTAGTGCATATCTCCGGTGGCCCAGACGAGTGATAAAGTCCCAGTGCCACCTTCTCTGCCCTTCCCAGACCGGAGGGGTTCAAGGGTCAAAAATCTGTAGCTGCCTTACTGATAAAGTAGGCCAGGTTATCCATTTAAAATGTCACAGAAAATAAATGGGATTCTTTTCGATATGTCACCATCAGCATTAAGTTTATATCATTAAAATATTTCAGCATTTTACTGATTGGCTTTGGAACGTGTTTTATGTCTGGAAATTAATTTTTTTTTTTTTTTTTTTTTGCTTTCAACAAACTTTTGAGTATTCGCATGTGTCTGGCAGAGCATTATTATAGAAGGGGCGAATAATAAGGATAATTACTGTTAAATAGTAACACTCTGAGGGCTACAAGTACAAAGGGAAAGAGTTTTTTAAAAAGCAGTTCTGTTCTCAGCTGCTCACAGTATTGTTACAGAACTTAAAATGTGTAAAAACAATGTTAAGTACTATAATAAAGGTAGAAGCCAAGTTTTGTGTGTGTTCCAAAGTAGAAAGCAATAAACTCCCTAGGGGTTCAGGCAGGACTTTACATTAGAAGTGACACGTGACTATATTCATTTGTAGAGACAGAAAAAGAATTATTGCAATATGATTTATAACAGAAATATATATTTGGTCTTTCAGATAATTAAAATATATTTCTCACATGTATTTGGTCATCATCCATGGTTCCTCACGAACAACTCCCCAAAAACTTGGAATTTTCTAAGTATTCATGTCACAAAGGTGTCTTTTGTTATGAGGTGACTTTTGTCCCCCACCTGAGGATGGAAGTGGGTTGCCAGGAGAACCAACCATGTGATTAGAGGGTTGGAACTTTCAGTCCCATCCCCCAACCTCCAGGAAGGGGAGAGGGCCCAGGGGTTGAATAAATCACCAATGGTCAATGATTCAATCCATCAAGACTATGTAATGAAGCCTCCATAAAAACCCAAGAGGTCAGGCTTGGGAGAGCTTCCAGGTTGGTGACCATGTGGATGTTCCGGGAGGGTGGTATGCCTGGAGAGGGCATGGAAGCTCCACACCTTTTCCCTACACCTTGCCCTGTGCAGCTCTTCCATCTGGCTATTCCTGAGTTATATCTTTTTATAAAAACAGGTGATCTAGTAAGTAAAATGTTTCTCCGAGTTCTGCAAGCTGCTCTAGCAAATTAACCAAACCTAAGGAGGGGTCTTCTGATTTACAGCCAATGGGTCACAAGTGCAGGTAACAATCAGGTTTTGTGACTGGTGTCTGACGTCCAAGGAGGGGGATCTTGGGAACCTCCAAAGTAGAGCCAATTGGTCAGAAGCACACATTGTCAACCTAAATCTTTTTTTTAGGTAAACTGAGGCAAAATCAAATTACCAAAAGTGGACTTTATTGAAGAATAGCAGTGAAATTGCAATTTGAGAAATGCATGCTGCCGCATGCTGCAGGCAAATCCTTCTAGGGTTTGGGGTGGGCTGTATTTACAGGCAAGGAAAGTAAAGAGGGGGAAGTCCAGCCCAATTCCAAGCAGTAAGCTCATCAGCTGGAGGAGGGGGAGAAATTCTTGGCAGATGTTCATTGGTCAGGAGATAAGTCTTGGTCTATAATTCAGGCATTTATGGAAAATCAGTCTCTCACTTCTTAAGTTTCTGTTCTTCTGAGGGTACATGCATGACATTCTCCATGTTATCTCCTCTGGTTCCCTTGTAGATTGAAATCTTTTCACAAGGTAATAACCTGGGCTTGCAACTGGCATCTGAAAGAGGCATTGGGCAGTCTTATGGGACCCTGCCCCCAACCTGGGGAATCTGATGCTGTCTCCAGGCAGATAGTGTCAGAATTGAGTTGAATTGTAGGACATCCAGGTGTCAGAGAGAATGGCTTGTTGTGGGGGGAAACCTCCACACATTGGGTGACCAGGGCATCAGAAGTGAAAAGTTCTGTGTGAGTAGCACAGGAGACTCACAGGTTGAGAAATACAGTAGGGAAGAACAGGGTTTCTCCTTACTTAGGACAGAAAAGGCCGAGGTTTTTTTTCTGTACAATTATACACCATTACCAAGTGGGTTTGTTTTTTTTTTTTCAGGTATGGAAGACTGGTTCAACATTTAAAAATCAATTAACATAATACATCATGTCAGTGGACTAAAGAAGAAAAATCATGTGATTATATAGATAGATGCAGAAAAAGCATTTGATAAAATCCAACAGTGATTCATGGTAAAATTTGTCAGAAAACTAGGAAGAAAGAGTAACTTCCCCAACTTGTTAAAGAACAATTACAAAAAAAAAAAAAATTTTTAAAAAAAAAGAACAATTACAAAATACTCAACTGACTTAACATACTTAATTGTGAAAAAATAAATGGATGTTTCACCCTTCAAAGCAGGAACAAGACAAAGATGCCCCCTCTCTCCACTCCTATTCAACATTGTACTGGAAATCCTAGTTAGTGCAATAAGACAACAAAAGGAAATAAAAGGTATACGGATTGAAAAGGAGGAAATAAATTTTTCTTTGTTCACAGAGGAGATGACTCTGTATGTAGAAAATCCCAAAGATTTGACAAAAATAAATAAATAACTCCTAGATTATAGCAGGGTCATAGGATACAAGGTTAATACACAAAAGCAAATTGTTTTCCACATACCAGTAATAAACAATTGGAATTTGAAATTAAAAACACAGTATAATTTACCTTAGCACCAAAAAAAACCCTGAAATGCTTAGATATAAATCTAACAAAATACATACAGGATCTATATGCAGAAAACTACAAAAGTCTGATGAAAGAAATTAAAGGAATTCTAAATAAACAGAGATATTCCATGTACATGGAGAGGGAGCCTCAATGTTGTCGAAGTCTCAGTTCTTCCCATCTCGAGCTATCAATTCAATGCAACCCCCATCGAAATCCCAGCAAGCTATTTTTGCAGAAGTTAACAAACTGACTCTAAATTGTATGTGGAAAAACAAAAGACCCAGGATAGCAAACAAAATACTGAAGACAAGCAAACTTGAGGTTTTGCACTACCCAACATCAAGACTTACTATACAGCTTTAATAAATAAGGCAGGATGGCATTAGCAACAGAATATGCATAGATCTGTTTACAAAGGAGGAAAGGCAATTCAATGTCTTTCAGTTAACAGTGCTGGAACAACTGGACATTCATATGTGAAAAAGAACTGATAGAAGATAACATGGGAGAAAATCTAAATCTTGGGTCTAGCAGTGACCTTTTAGAGACACCAAAAGCATGAGGCATAATAGGAAAACATACACAAGTTGGACTTTATTAAAATTAAAGACTTCTCTGCAAAAGACACTGCTGAGAGAATAAAAAGAAAAGTCACAGACTGGGGGATGATATTTGAAAACCACGTACCTGTAAAAGACTTGTATCCAAAGTATATGCTTAAGACTTGATTATAAGAGAACAAACAAACCAAAGATTGGGCAGAAGATCTGAACCACACCTCAGCAGAGAAGATATACAAAGGTCAAATAAGCATGTGGATAGAGGCTCAACATCATTTGCCAGTAGAGAACTGCGAATTAAAACAATAATGAGATAGCATTACACACCCATTAGAATGGCTAAAAGGCCCCAAATTGACAATATCGGATGCTGACAAGGAAGCAGGCTGACAGGAGCTCCCATTCACTGCTGGATGGAATGTGAAAAGGTGCTACACTTTGGAAGACAACCTGACAGTCTCTTACAAAGTTTACCATAGTCTTAGTATACAATGAAGCAACTACATACCTAGGTATTTACCCAATTGAGTTGAAAAGTTATGTCCACAAGAAAAAGCAATTTTTGAAGAAAAGGTAAAACCCTGCACATGAATATTTCTGATGATTTTATTCATAACTGACAAAAACTGAAAACCATCAAGATGCTCTTCAATAAGTGAGTGGGTAAACAAATTGCAGTAAATCTGTACAGGGAACCATTCTTAATGATAAAAAGGAAAGACCTATCAAGCCATGAGAAGGCAGGGAGAAACCTTACCTACATACTGAGGACCTTGACAGTTTTGAGAGGTAATGGTCAGGTATATTATAGGATATCCCTCCACTGGAATTTGTTTGATATTTGTCTCATGTTCAGACTAGGGCTCTGTGTTTTTAGGACGGAGATCACAGGGATGAAGAGCCATTGCCATCATATCATATCAAGAGTACATACTGTCAACATGATTTATGAAAGTAAATGTTGACCTTGTCATCTGATTGAAGTAGTGTTTGTCAGGTTTCTCCACTGTCATATGTAGTAAATAAAAGTTACTCTTTTATTTCCCTTGTCTGTACTCATTGTAAAGAAGTCAGTATGCGCAGCATACCCTGTAAGGTCAGGAAGTCCTGCTCCCCATCTTTTAGGGTGGAGTCGATGCATAATTGATTTGGAATTCTTCTGTGAAGGACATTTGTCTCTTCATTTATTAATTTATTCACTAATTTACTTATATCAGTATGGACTAAAGGATATTTATTTTATTCTTTGGGTTTATGCTCTGATACTAATTTATTTTGTTGGTTAAATTGTTCCAGGTTTGGTCATTAGGAAATCTTACTGTTGGCTCTCCTGTGCCCCTTTGGCATGCCCCTATCACTGTGGGGATTTTTATTATGTTTTTAAGCACTTACTTTCTGGCACAATAAGATGTCTTGGGCTCATTTTGTATATTTTGTGCCCTAGTCCTAAAATCAGCCATTTCTTTAAGGAGCCCTATTTTCTTTTAAAAAATGATAGTAGAAACCAAGATTTGGGTACTAGGTATGCTTGTTGCTACTAGGGTGGCATTTCTTTCAGGCTATCTCAGCTGACAGAGCAAAGACATATATGTATTTATGCTGATGTGTGCGGCTCCTTTTGCCCTTAGTCCTACGTGTTCCTTCTTTTCCAGAGTCACTCAGATCAGCACCATTTCCCTTTTGCTTCCCTGAGATTATTTCCTACATCTATAATATTGTCAGAGTCTCCTGTCAGTCTCCAGTCTTTCCTTGACTCCCCCAAGCTCCTAAATGACGTTTAGATCTTCATACATTAAAGTTCACTCTATGTGTTGTAAAGCTCTACAGGTTTTGACAAATGACTAATGTCATATGTCCACCA
Organism: Neomonachus schauinslandi; assembly: GCF_002201575.2. Classification (NCBI taxonomy): domain Eukaryota; kingdom Metazoa; phylum Chordata; class Mammalia; order Carnivora; family Phocidae; genus Neomonachus; species Neomonachus schauinslandi. The sequence goes on from NC_058405.1 coordinate 77,740,112, forward strand.
TGACAGTATCATACAGAAGAGTTTCACTGTCCTAAAAATACCCCACGCTTCACTTATTCCTCCCTCCCCACTCTCCTAGCAGTCCCTGACCTCTTTACTCTTTCTACAGTCTTGCCTCTTCTCAGAATGTTTTAGAACTGGAATCATACAGTATACGATCTTCTAAGCCTGCCAATTTAACCAACAAGATAAGTAAATTATTGGAGTATAACCCAAAGAATAAAATAAATATCCTTTAGTCCATACTGATATAAGTAAATTAATGAATAAATTAATAAATGAAGAGACAAAGGTCTTTTTGCAGAAGAATTCCAAATCAATTATATATCCACTCCGCCCTAAAAGAGGGGGAGCAGGACTTCCTGACCTTACAGGGTATGCTGCGCATACTGACTTCTTTGCAATGAGTACAGTACCCACCAGACAAGGGAAATAAAAGAGTAACTTTTATTTACTACATGTAACAGTGGAGAAACCTGACAAACACTACTTCAACCAGATGATCAAGGTCAACATTTACTTTCATAAATCATGTTGACAGTATGTACTCTTGATATGATATGATGGCAATGGCTCTTTATCCCTGTGATCTCCGTCCTAAAAACACAGAGCCCTAGTCTAAACATGAGACAAATACCAAACAAATTCCAGTGGAGGGATATCCTATAATGTACCTGACCATTACCTCTCAAGACTGTCAAAGTCCTCAAAAACAAAGAAAGTCTGAGGAATGTAACACCTAAGCAGAGCTTAAGGAAACATCATAACTAAATGCTTTGTAGCATTCTGGATGAAATCCTGAAACAGAAAGAGGATATTAGATAAAATCTAAAACTAAATAAACTATGGACTTCAGTTTATAAGAATATACATCATTATTATATTATTATACAAATATTGCTTCTTTAATCGTAATAATTTTACCATACTAATGTAAGATGCCAGTAATAGGATAAACTGCATATGGATGGTGAGTATATGGGAACTCTCTGAAATATTTGTTCATTTTTCTGTAAATCTAAAACTGTTCTAAAAATAAAGCCTAAAATAAAAAGGCAATATTATTAACTACAGTGTCAGAATGTTTTTTATAATTTTATATTCATATAAAAATATTTCTGTAGAAAAATATGAAATACTCAGGAATAAATCTGGCAAAAGATGTGCAAGACTTGCTCATTGAAAACTATACACTGATAAGAGAAATTAAAGACCAAAATAAATAGAGAAATACCATTTTCAGGGTTCTGAGGACCCAATTATTAAAACCCAATCTCCCACAAATTGACCCATAGGGTCAACCCATAGGGTCAATTTGTAGAAATTGGCAAGCTGATGCCAAAATTTATTTGAAAATGCAAATAATCTATAATAGTCAAAATGACTTTGAAAAAGAAGAACAAAGTTGGAGCACTCACACTACATGATATGAAGATTTGTTTTATATCTACCTATTATATAGATACTTATTATCAAGGCAACATGGTCTTACCATATGGCTAGGCAGATCAATAAATGACAATGTATACAGAGTCCAGAAGTAGACTCCCATATGTATGATCAATTGATTTTCAGAAAAGGTCTCCAAGCATTTCAATAGGAAAGAAAAATATTTTCTATAAATTGTGCTAGAAAGTGGACAGCCATGTGTAAAAAAAAAAAAAAACTTACCACTTACCTCACAATATATACAAATGAATCCTAGACAATGTGTAGGGGCTAAAACAACAAACCTTCTAGAAGAACATATAGGAGAAAAATCATAGTATCCTTGGGTTTAAGATTTCTTAAATAGGACAAAAAAAATCACACACTATAAAATAAAAATCCATAAACTGGACTTCCTCCAAATTGAACACTTTTATTCTTCCAAAGTCATTGTTAAGAATATGAAGAAAGAAACCACAGACTGGGTGAAATGTTTGCCAACATATATCTGACAAAGGACTTGTATAACAATGGATTGTGGATCATGGATCTTGGATCACCACATTACCACATCAAAAACTAATGATGTATTGTATGGTGACTAACATAATTAAATTAAATTTTTTAAAAAAAGAATATTTCTAAAACTCTTATACTTAAGAAGAAGAAAACAAACAACCCAATAAAAAATGGCAAAAACCATTTGGCCACATCTCAAAAAAGATATATGGATAACAAAAAGGTGTATGAAAAGATGCTCAACATCATTAGGCCCCAGGGAAATGCTAATGTAAACCAAGAGATGCCATTGCACACCAACTGGAACTGATGAAATTAAAGATTATCCATACCCAGTGTTAGTGGGGATGTAGAGCAACTGGAACTCTCATACACTGCTGGTGAGAAGGTAAAATGGTCCAACCCACTCTGACTTTGAAAGTCAATTTGGTAGTTTCTTAATAAGTGAAACATGCACCTACCATATGACTCAGCAATTCAACTCCTTGGTATTTATCCAAGAGAAATGAAAGCAGATGTCCACATAAAGACTTGTGTGTAGATATTTATAGCAACTCTATTTGCAATAATCAAAAACTGGAACAATCCTCATGTCCTTCAAAAGATATAAAACTGTTTTTCATCTGATAAAATATTGAGGTATGACCATACAATGGAATTCTACCCAGAAATAAAAAGGAATTAACTACTGACATTTGCAACAACATGAATAACTTTTACAATAATTATGCTGAGTCAAAAAAAAAAAACCAAATAACAACAACAAAAGAGTACACATTGTGGAGCGCCTGAGTGCCTCAGTTGGTTGACTGAATCTTGATTTCAGCTCAGGTCATGATTTCAGGGTCATGGGATTGAGCCCGGCATCAAGCTCCATACTCAGCAGGGAGTCTGCTTGAGGATTCTCTTTCTGCCTCTCCCTCTTACCCTCCCCCTCTGTAAAATAAATAACTAAATCTTAAAAAAAAAAAGAATACACATTGTATTATTCCATTTATGTAAAATTATAGAACATACAAAACAGAAGCAGTTCAGTGGTTACTTGGGAATGGGGTGGACAGAGTGGAGTGGGAAGGCGTGAGGAATGGCAAAGAGGCATGGAGAAACTTTTGAGGGTAATGAATATGTTCATTACCTTGATTGTGGTGATGGTTCCATGGGTGTATACAAGGCCAAAAGTTATCCAATTTCACACTTTAATATTTGCATTTTATCATATATCAATTATATCTCAATAAAGCTAGAACTAAGTGACCAATCCATCCAACACCCCCATCTGACTGTAGTTTCATCTGTCTGCTTCAACTTCACTTCAGCAGCCCCTCCAATGGTTATACCCTAGACTTGGCCATTACCTAGAACTTGACCTATTCTGAAATCTCAAACTTAATACCTCGCTTTACTCACACAACCTGTCATTCCAACTCATTCGCTTCCTTATTCTCAAGATTTCTAACCTTCAACCACTTCAAAGCCTATGTCCCATGATCCAGACATTTTGCAATTTTTCTAATTTTTTTTCATCATGCTTAACAACTCCTTCCACAACCCCATGTGAGGACACAGACACTCTATGAAAACGCCCATCCTGGACCCCGTGTATCTGGTGACACTACTCTCTTCTTTGAGGTTTAATTTACTTGTCTTTGAAAATTAGAATCCATAGTCCATTACTTCCATCACTTGTATTACTTCCATATTTCTTGAGTCTTATTTTACTCCAGCATCTCTTACCCCTAGTCCTTCCTTTGAGCTTACTTTGTAAATCCCCAATATCTGATCTGTCAAACTCTTCCATTCCACTCTTCTATCGATAAGGCAAGCTGAATGCTAATGGAGAAAATGTACACAATTGGAAAGATTGTCACACCTGATCCTCCCTTAAACCTACACCTGCTCTTCCCCATTTCAGTTATGCCAACTCCATTTATAATTATGTAAGCCAAAACCCCTCAAGAGTTATCTTTGTATTCTCTCCTTTACTACACTCCACCTGCAGTGCATCAGGAAATTCTGTTGGTTCCACCTCTTAAATTTATGCAGAATCCAACCACTTCTCACTATTTCTAATACCACTATTTTGGTCCCTGCTACTGTCTCCAGTCACCTTCATGACAGCCATAGTCTCCCTTCTGGTATCCCTGCTTCTTCATTTACCCTCTGCCTCTTCACAACACACCAGCCCAAGTAATCTTTTTTTTTTTAAGATTTTATTTATTTATTTGACAGAGAGAGGCACAGCGAGAGAGGGAACACAAGCAGGGGGAGTGGGAAAGGGAGAAGCAGGCTTCCTGCCGAGCAGGGAGCCCGATGCAGGGCTCGATCCCAGGACCCTGAGATCATGACCCGAGCCGAAGGCAGACGCTTAATGATTGAGCCACTCAGGCGGTAATGGCCAAGCCTAAGAATGTTCATATGTCACTTCCCTGCTCAAAACCTGCAATGCTCCCCATTATACTCGGAGTAAAAACCAAAGCTCCTGCATGATCTGCACTTCCCCATAGCATCTTCTTTGACCTCACCTCCTACTCCTCCCCATCCCTACCTTGCTTAGGAAACATCTGCCATACTATCCTCCTTGTTCCTTGAGTAGTCAACCACAGTCATACCTTGGGCACCGGAATGTTCTCTCTACTATCTACATGGCTAACCCCTTCCCTCCTCCAACTCTTTGCTCAAATGTTGTCATCTCAAATAAGTTCTACCCCTACCTATATTCACAACCTACTTCTCCAGCCCCTCAATCTGTTCTATGTTTTCCTTTTTTCTATACTACCTTTCATCTACTATAAACTACAGTTTTCCTGTTTCGTTCCTGCCATAAGCATCTTGACTACTTTGTTTATCAGTGCATCTGATAAGACTCAAACAAGTCTTCTCACATAGAAAGCATTTGGTTAATATTTGCTGAATGAATAAATGAAATATTAGTGCTCTCTATATACACTAGTACATTAAAAGATGGCCTGTGGAGTCAAAATGTTGAGTTCAAGCCCTTCTCTAACAAGATAATTGTCAAAGCATTTAAGATCTTAAAAAAAAAATCTCTGTGCCTCAGTTTCCCCATCTCTAAAATAGAGATGGTTATTATATCTGCCTTAAAGAGTTACTGTAATATTGGGACGCCTGGGTGGCTCAGTCGGTTAAGCGTCTGCCTTCGGCTCAGGTCATGATCCCAGGGTCCTGGGATCGAGTCCCGCATCAGGCTCCCTGCTCTGCGGGGAGCCTGCTTCTCCCTCTGCCTCTGCCTCTCTCTCTCTCTGTCTCTCATGAATAAATAAATAAAATCTTAAAAAAAAAAAAGAGTTACTGTAATATCAAAAAAGCGAATATACTTACAATTAAAGTTATAATTAGAATGCAGTAAACACCCAACAAATATTAGGTATTTCCCAATTCCATCCCTCCCAAAGCTATTTAAAGTGCTATGCTTAACCTCAAGCCTACCTCCTCTATATTCTCAATGGATGAACTTGTCCCTGATTAACAGAAACAAATATAGTGTACCAAGCAAGGACTCTTTCTTTCCTCTGTTAAAATGAATTTACACATACGCTGGTCTTTCCTCATTTTCTTTTGTTCTCAGTGGAGAAAGTAACCCTTCTTTCCAGAGCCTGTGACATCCATCACTCATACTCTGCAACCCATCCCTTCCCACTGCCTCAAGGGCAGTGTTCTATCACTCATCCCTTCTCTATCTTCTATATTTCTATTTCTATTGGCTTTCCTTCTCAACACACACACACACACACACAGTGTTCTTCCACACTTTTTTTCAAAAATAAATAAAAACCTACTTTCTTCAAATTCAAATCCCTTTCTAAATTCCATTCTCTCCTTTCCTTTTTTCATGATAAAGCTTCTTAACTCAGTAGAATATATTGGAGATCTACCCTTTCTCTCTTCCTTTCAACACACTGTTCTTTTCAACTCACTGTATTCTGACATTTCTTTCACACCTCCAATGAAATTGCTCTCCCCAAGTTCACTAATGACCTCCATATTTCCCAACCCAGTGTTCAGTTTCCTCTTCCCTAACTTGATATGCTTGTGTCTGTGACCATCCACCTTCTGCAATGCTAACCTTTCCCAATTCTCTTCTGAGCTCCATGACTTTTCTATCTAGACTATATCACTGATTTGTCATCTTCCTTCTTAAATGTCCATTATTCCTCCAAGTCTTTGACTTTGGCTCTTTTCACTTGACACGTGATTTTTTATCTGAATACACTGCACTACTTATCATCCCCTGGACTTCGGTTCTTTACATCTGGAAGAAAATCCCAGACTTCCATTAGCATCAGTCCTTAAATTAACCTAATAGAAAAATCATTAGGTCCCAAACTGGACCCAATATCAAAATGTTTTCTTCTTTCCAACTTCCATATCTCATTGAATGATTCTACCATCCATCCACTTGCCCACAGCAGAAATTTGGCAGGCATCCCAGATTCTTTTTTTCTCATTTAGACTTCACAGTGAGCTACCAAGTCCTACAGATTCTACCTCCTTAATATCGACTCATCTCCATGCCATTCTTTCTATACCCAAAGCCATTACCTTAATCCAGGCCCTCATCACTTCTTGCCTGGATTACCGCAACTGCCTCCTAACTAGTCTCCTTGCCTCAAGCCTGGCACGACTCCAATCCCTACTTCACACAGTTACCAACGTGTTCTTTCTGAAATACAAATCCAATCATGTCATTTTCCTGTTGAAATTCCTTCAATTCCTCCATAGCTTCCAGGATAAAGTTGAGACTCTTTAGCTTAACACACAAGATACTTCATAATATGATGCTCGCATCTCTCCTCATTAATCCCCACAAATTCCTTGTGCTTGGTACTACACTGCTTAAGATTCAACAAATGTCACATGCTATTTCACTCTCCACGCCTTCACAAATGGGGAAATGGAGCACCCCTCCTCACTCCCACCTAGCTGACTGTTTGTCATCTTTGAGGGATGATCTCAACCCCTCTACCACTATGAAGTCATCCCTGATCCACTAAGGAATTGTTAGCTGTCCCTATATTTCTTTTACATGTCTTTCCTAACCACTAGTATTTACTTATCTCAGCTACATACCATGCATTGTTTATGTACCTTTCAAACATTCACATTTAATTCTTGCAATGGCACTTCAAGATGGTAATGTTATTATCCTCTTTTTACAATGAGTAAATTGAGATCCTGAGAAGTTCTGTAACTCTTCTAAATTCATACAGTTTAAAAGTGGCAAAACCCAGCCTTTCCCTCTCCAAAGCCCATGCCCCAAAAATGATGCTAAAGCTGTTTTATCATTGAATAGGTCATTGGTTGGCTTGGCTATTGATTTCTCGCACAGGATCTGCCATATAGCAGCTTATTAATAAGCAAATTAGTGAATATGTTTGATTTGGGAAATATTGATTTGGGGATACCTACAAGACCTCCAGCTTGGCATGTTGTTTATCAGGCCTTGGAGCTCCAGCAGAAAATCTAAGTGACGGGTGGAGAACCGAGACCCTTTGGCAGTAGCTGAAACTGTGGAAGGGAAGACATCGCCATGGAGCCCAGAGCTGGGGGGGGGGGGGCAGCAAGAGCCGGAGGGTGAGAGAACGGAGTCAGAGAAGAATGACACCAAGGGAATTCTACCGGGGTGAAAGCTTAAGCAGAGACAGGTATAGGGATGGGATGGGAAGCTCAACAGAGACAACCCTAAAAATGTCTCTATTGTCAAGAGTGTGAAATTATTATAGGAAGGCTGAAAGGAGAACAGGCTCATTTCCACTCTGCCCTTGGCCCTTGACCACCTGGCCCTGGTTATCTCACTGAGACCGAATGGCCTCAATCTGTATCAGGCTAACCCTTAATCTTCTCCCCAAGAAGAAGGCCTCACCACTCTCCTCTGAGAGTGTGCGCTTGACACCCTCTGTGGTAGACGGAGGACAGAGCTGTGGCCCCAGCTTCTTGTCATAGAGCCCCCTGAGGTGGAGAGATAAGTCATAAAATTGTTTGCATATAATTACGGAGAAAACGAAATACAAAATATTTAGGTAATAGACTCAGGATCACATGAAAAGTCAGGATTCCAGTTTCTTGCCCACATTTTTTTAACTTTATTTCTTGAAAGAGAAAGGGTTCATTTGGCTTAACATAATAAAGGTCCTCTTTAATACTTTTGTTTCAGGTAGGGTGACCACAGAGGACTTTTGCCACAATCTGAAAAATATATGGGTTTCTTCAGCCCTCTCAGCAGTCTTCTCTGTGTTGTTCTCGCTCTTTCCGATGTGTGAGTTGTTTATGCCCAAATGTCCTGGCCTCACGTGTGCTCTCTAGCAGGAAGCTGTACTTTTGTGGAAAATTCTCCTCCTTCTTGCACATCCTTTCTTTGACACACCAAATGTTGCTCCCTCTGAAAGTGCTTGGGAGTGGTAATCCTGAGGGTGTGAGTCACCCTCCAGGGGAACATTTTACAAGGTTTGGAAGTCCAACTTGCCCAAGAGGAGAGTGATTTTCTTCTTATATGTTAATGGTTTTCTCACACGCTGTTCTTATTTTAATTAGGTAATGGAAGGCCAATAGCAAAGGAATCTTTCCAGCCTTTAAAAAAATTAAAAAGTGCATGAGTTTTAGAAAACAAGAATAAGAAATTAGAAAGCCTTTTCCAGGACCACGTGGCTCTCTGCCCGTGCTCCATCACTTGTCCTTGAGGGCTATATAAGTCTCTGTGTGGATAGATCCTACCCAGCAACAGACTCAGCCAGTCGCAGGATTACAAGATTTCTTGCTAAATTTAGTGCCAGGTTTCCCTGCACTGCTTCAATTTGTCCTGAATCACCTCCTCCTGTCTTTGCCAGACTGAGCAATGCAGCAGAGCCACGGACACCCAAGGCTTTCAAAGAGGCAGGCCTTGCGGAGGATGCAGTCTTGTTCCAAATTTGAATTCATGTGACTTTTGCTTTTTTTTTGCAGAGAGAGAGAGAGGTCCAGCATTGTGGCCTATTTTCTTTTTCAGCCCTGGCTACTGCATATTGGTTTGATGTGAGTGTTTTGTTTCTTTTTTCCTTTTCAAATCTAAGACTCATCAAATGTGACAGGCTGCCAGTCCCAGAGAAAAGGATTCTGTATTCACTTGCGGCTGCAGTCTTCTGCAGGAATGCACACATGGACACGCAGCGTTTGGAAAGAGCCACCCTAGGGATTAGAGAGACCACGCGCAGCGCCCCCAGCTAGCTGAGGTCACACCAGGAAAGGGACTGCCAGCAAAGACTGATTCAGGATTATTTCTTATTCTTTCAAGGACAAGTATTTTAACTATCTTCTTACTGGTCGATTTTTATCTATTCCTCTTATCTGACCTTACTGCCCTGTTCTTGCAGCCATAGGATCCAAAGGGTTGTTTAGCAAAGCTCCTACCTAGACTGCGATGGTCCATTTGAGCTTCTGAGCAACATCTACCTTGGTCACATTGTTGTCAATTCCCGGCCCACCAACCCCTTCCCACCAGGACCTCATCTGGAAGCCCCCCTCCAGTATTCCAGTTGCTGTTTTGTGATAAAAGACAACCACAGGACTTTACTGTTCTATTATGTGACTCAGACCCACACACCTGTTGGTTCCACTGACCTAAGCATCTTGCTAATCAGAATAATGTCACACATCCAATCCATGTGTTCCCAAATAATGCAATGAGGTCCACAGGCCCAGAAGATCTTTGGTGTAAGATTCTTTTTTTTTTTTAAGATTTTATTTATTTGACAGAGAGAGAGACAGAAGAGCACAAGCAGAGGGAGTGGCAGAGGGAGAGGGAGAAGCAGGCTCTGCACTGAGCAGGGAACCTGATGCGGGACTCGATCCCAGGACCCTGAGATCATGACCTGAGCCGAAGGCAGACGCTCAACCATCTGAGCCACCCAGGCGCCCTGGTGTAAGATTCTTACTCATTGTAGTATTCCTCTAAATTTCTCAGGAAATACTTGTTGACTTGAACATAACCAGCTTGAGAGCGAGGATGACTCATCATAGACACATCTTCAGTTCTGGAAAAAATAACTCAAACCCCCTCCCTATTGAAAATGGATCAAGTTACCATTTGGGCATCAGACACCACAGTGGCTCAGATGCTTTTCTCTTCTTTCTATTGTCACTACCAAAGCAACAGTTTGGGGCTGATATTCCTAGGACCATGGTAATTGCTACAAAAGGGGTCATAACTATTATTACCATCTCTTCCCTGGATAAAACAACTTCTAAGGGACTCTGTAAGCAGTTAACTCTAATAATATTATACACGAATCTGTTACATTGCCTACTGAAGGGCTTCTGCTTCTATCAGCACAGTCGGTAGCACAAGATTGGGTTATTTTCTTGTAGAAAAGCAAACAGGATTGATGGGCAGGAGGAGAAAAATGGCTTCATGTAATCACACAAGTTCAAAGGAATGAATATCCTCTCTTTTCAATCTGGTCTCCAAACTACCAAACAAGTTCAGGGAAACCGTTCATCATGAACCATAGACAGTAAACATGGATCCAGGCTCCACCATGAAAACTCACCAGTGATTTTTCCATGCCAATTGGTGTGAAAACTTGTCAACAGACTGAAAATGTCTGTGACACAGAAAACTAACTTTTCTTAGGCAAAAGCAGCAGGGATACTGAAGAACAAGTTTTCAGAAAACAAAAATGGTCAATAGTACTGAATTATAATAAAGTACTTTAAATTTCCTCCTGGAGGTCACTGCTAAACATTGTCCTGTGTGTTCAGTTATCAGGTCATTAAAGCTCACAGTGGGGTGGGAGAGGAGAAGGCATGTTAATCATAAATTCTTCAGCTGAGAAGTAAACCAAGTATAATTGTGTGCAAAGCCACTTCTGGCCTTTTCTCTTTACCACTTTTCTCTCTATTAGCACTTCTTTCCCTTCTAGGCTCACTCTGCCCCCAAATCAGACAAATCTGACCATGGTTTTTTGCTCCCATTAGGTGGACCATTGTGGTGATATGTGGGGAGAGCTTCTCCAAGAACTCTAGAAGTATTACCACGTGAAAGAAGTTTTGCAACACTGTAAAGTTATAAAACTCTTAAAAATATTCAAAAGCTCTCCAATTCCTAAATTGTCATAGCTCCCTCATAGATACACACAATGATGAGTTCTGGAAACTTTAAAAGTAAATCTGATACCAATATACCCGAGCATTTTTAAATCCAGGAGGATAACATTCATCTAGCGAATATTTTTGGAAAATGTGCTCAGAACTGTGCCAAGATACTGACGATAAAGCCATGAACCAGGGACATGTCCCCGCCCTCAAGTCCTGTAGGAAAGTGTAGGAAAGACAGACAGTGAACAAACAGTTCTCAAATGGTGGGATGAACATTGCAAAAGGGGAGGGCATGGTGCCATGCAGGCTTTTAACAAGGGAAATGAACCTGGTGAGTAAAGGCTTCCCTGGGAGAGAAAGACATTTACTTGGAGATGTACAGAGTTAACTGAGGACGAGTATGTGTGATGAGTATGTGAGCTAAAAAGAAAAGTCTAGGGGCACCTGGGTGGCTCAGTCATTAAGCGTCTGCCTTCAGCTCAGGTCATGACCCCGGGGTCCTGGGATCAAGTCCCACATCAGGCTCCCTGCTCGGAGGCAAGCCTGCTTCTCCCTCTCCCGTTCCCCCCTGCTTGTGTTCCCTCTCTCACTGTGTCTTTCTCTGTCACATAAATAAATAAAATCTTTAAAAAATAAAAATAAATAAAAATTTTAAAAAAGAAAAAGAAAAGTCTAGGGGCTCCTGGGTGGCTCAGTCGGTGAAGCGTATGCCTTTGACTCACGTCATGATTCCAAGGTCCTGGGATCAAGCCCTGCGTCAGGCTCCCTGCTCATCGGAGAGTCTGCTTCTCCCTCTCCCTCTGCCCCTCCCCCCCACTTGTGTGCGCTCTCTCTTTCTCTCTCTCTCTCTCTGTCTCAAACAAAAGAAAGAAAGAAAAGTCCAGAAGCAGCAGGAAGGCAGCCCATTGGGGAATGAGAAGGGTAGTTTGACTGGAGAAGGGTAGAGATGGTCAGAGGTCATGTCTCTGGGGTCCTTGTAAGCCAAGTTTCAGTGTGGACGTCAGGACATCTTTAGGTGTGCTATTGTGACTGATTATGGTAAACAGAGCTGACTCTGTATCAAGTGGAATTTTCACATCCAAGAATCAGAATCTGAGAGTTGGAAGGTACCTTCAAAGATACTTAATCCATGTGTCCACGAATTAATTGGGGCAGAAATTCCATCCGTGAACACACCCTATGGTGTTTTAGAACTCATCGCTTGTTTGTATAAACCAAACTGTTCGAAATTTCTTTTCAACCCCAACCTGCTTCCTTGAAACTTCCACCATATTTATGCCCTCTGGAGTTTCACAGAACCAGCCTAATCCTTTCCCATCTGACAGCTTCTCAAATGTTTAAAGGCAACTGTCTTGTCCCCATTAGGTCTTCTCATCCCCGGGCTAAAAATGCCTAATTCTTCTAACTGCTCTTCATATTACGTGATTCTAGACCAGCTCACCATGCTACTGATACTTCTCGGGACAGGCCTCAGTCTGTCAAGAGAAAATAAATCTGAATACAAACATTGAGTTATTAACCTATTTTGCTTATATATAGTTTCTTTGCCCTAGAACACTAAATCTGGCATGTCTGGCTCTCAGAAACCACAAATTCTTTGTCATTACATAGCGAATCTTCAGGGACATGGTGCAATGCCCTGCCAAATAAACATTTAATTAATATCATTAGTTAACTGAATGGCCTTTCTATATTTATTCCTGAGTAATGACATGGCTTAGCAGAGTTTACAAAATCTCGGAAAGTGTGTGCAATGACACACAAATTTCAGGAAAACTAGTGTGAATACACCTGCTGACCTCTGAGACCAGCAGAATTCAGCTGAGTCTTCCACAATAGGGAAAACCACATCGGGAAAAACCCATCCTTGCAGAAATAATCAGTGTGGTCCATTCACCTCTGTTACAAAATTTTATTCTTATATTAAATCCTGCCAGCCGTATATGCCAGGAGCCACCCAAGTGCTGAGATTTTCTGGTCATCTGTGTAACCCTGTGATCACAGTGCTTCATTAAGAGGTGGGAATCAGGGGAAGCTTTTGAGATTGTTTTGTTTTGTCTTGTCATTATATTCCACATTTGACTTTAAAATTTGGCTTAAAAGTGCTGCCAGGCAACATATTTATCATGATAAAAAATAATGTGCTATTAATTTTTCACAGTCTTTAGGAAAAGACATGTAACCTAAGTATAATAACTGTGATATACCATATTGATGCTCACCCATGACAAGGTGATGCAGGCTGAAAAGTAAGTCCACAAACATTTTCCTATCCCTGTGATAAACAACACTGATAAGAAGCAGAAATAACTAAGTTACTTGGTACAGGAAAATAATAGAGGAACCAAGTAAAATGGGTTATTTACTTAGACTAATAGCTTGCTCATGAAGATTTGCTTCAAGACTCTCACCTCACTGTAGCATCATCCCTGAGGCTAGTAGATCAACAACTCCCAGTTCCTTACCTTGTGTGACCTCCTGCAAAATTCCCCAGCCAGGCCCAGACCCCCCTCGTCTGAAACACTTTCAGAGCAGCAAGCCAGTGAGTGTTCTGACTCCAAGGCAGACATCAGTTCCCCAACACCTATCCCTCCTTAGCCCTAGATCCTGGCTCTGGGCTTGCTTTGTCTTCGTGAAACCTCTCCATAAATACTATTGTTCCACAGTTCATAAAAATTACCAGATTCTCTGATGAAATAAAAAACATTGTTCTTCTTTAAGCACAATTTCAGCATCTTCCTCTCAGTCACATTCAACATATTATATCAGAATTTTTGGTTGATTTCTAAAAGTAATAAATACATACATGTAACACAAATGCTTTGGGGAACGGGTCAGAGGACCCATAGACAGGAGAAAGAGACTGCACTCTAAAATGTGAGAGGAGGGTCCCTGGGTGGCTCATTTGATTAAGCATCTGCTTTCGGCTCAGGTCATGATCCTGGAGTCAAAAGATCAAGTCCCACATCAGGCTCCCCACTCGGCGGGGAGTCTGCTTCTGTCTCTGACCCTCCCCTCTCGTGCTCTCTCTCACTCTCTCAAATAAATAAATAAAATCTTTTTAAAAATAAAAATAAAATAAATTAAAAAATAAAATAAAATGTGAGAGGAGAAAAGGGAGCAAAAGAAAAGAAAAGGTAAACAAGGAAAAAAAGAGAGCTACGGCAAAGGAGAGAAGGAATCTATAGAGAGGCAGATTTTCCTCCATACCATTCCTCCACCACTTGTCCTGAGTCCCCATTGCTGTTTGACTCTTTATTGAAACTCACTTATCACTTCATAAAAGTTCTAAGAAGAGACCTCAAGAGCTCCTTTAGGATCTTCAGTTTTCCAACAAAATTGCTTCATAGGGAATCCAGGAAGCTCTGAGGAACATACATTCCACAAACTACCTTAGTAATCTCTGACACCTCGTAGTGCACATAAATTGAAAATTCATCCTTATGTCAATTAGAGCAAAGGGAAAAGTCACACCATGGTGTGTTTAGAAATAAACTATTTGAAGATAAAGAAGAAAGTTCCCTGGTTTTAATTGGATTAAATACTCTGGTCTCACCTGTTTTCTCTCCCCCTATGAGTTTCATTAAAGCGATCTTTGTTTCTGACTGGAATATTTCATGTGTTCATTGTATCGCAAACTGAGCAACTGCAAAATCCCCTCCGTGTGGCCGCCCAGGCTCCCACGGCTGTGCACGTTGCTCAGGAACTGAGGCTGGAGGGGATGGGGGAGGGGAGAGGGGGGAGGGGGGAGGGGGGAGAGAGCAGGGGTAGCCACCGGCCGCCATCTTGAACATCAACAAGCAGAAAAGGGGGGAAATTCACAAAGACTTCTTAAGAAATTGCAATTTTGGGCACCTGGGTGGCTCAGTCGTTAAGCGTCTGCCTTCGGCTCAGGTCATGATCCCAGGGTCCTGGGATCCAGCCCCGCATCAGGCTCCCTGCTTGGCGGGAAGCCTGCTTCTCCCTCTCCTACTCCCCCTGCTTGTGTTCCTGCTCTCACTATGTCTCTCTCTGTCAAATAAATAAATAAAATCTTAAAAAAAAAAAAGAAATTGCAATTTGAAGAGAGAGAAAAAGGTTTCCAAGATAATGCAAACCCAACAAAAAAGTTGATACCTCCTAGAGTAGTGCTACAACTCATATTGATTTCTCAAAAGACAAAGATGGAAGTTCTCAGAGAATGAACCGCAGTGAGCCCTACAAATCTGTTACTGCTGAGTCTATTGCCCAGGATGTTTAAAGTGACAATGAAATACATTTGAAATAGCTAGAAAGCTAGTATTGAAGCTGAGAATTATAGTCTCCAGTGAAATGATTCCTCCTTCTCAGTTAACACCATCAGAACCATTCAGCATGTAGCAGATGTTCATGCCACACTGCCCAGCAAAATCTTCAAAGAGATGTCAAAAGCCACGATTTTCTTTAAGTAAAGTTTGTATTTCCCTCATACTGTGAAAAGGAAATGTAAAATATAAACGTATGTGTTTGTATACACATATACACACGTCCTACACATTTATACATATATGTTTGCATCTGTACAATTATCTCTTCATAAAATTTTGTAAACATTCCAAATGGCACAGAACTGAGTAGACAGCTAACCATACATACTTGAAATGAGTTTTTCTATTATAATATTTTAATTTGCTGTAGTCAATATAATTTTGTCAAGTTGCATAAAATGTTTCATACCATGGGATTCATTGAGACATACATGTGAGATGAATAACTGCCTCAGAAACATTCCTCCTTATGTGAATCATTTGCTTCTCAAAAGAGTTAATGAAAGCAGAAACTAAAGGTTATACAATATGGCTTTTATCAAAATGTCTTCCCTCTAAAATGCTAAGTTATGAAATTTTAACAAAATTATCAGGTTGTTTGTACACACTGAGACTCTATATTATGTCAAATATCTCAAAAACTGACCTCTCATGTGCCAGCAAAACCTAAGTCTGCCATTATTCTTTTACTTTTTCTATGCTTATTACTGTTACTATTTTCAGATTATAATCTGCCACATTTGTTGTGGATCTACCAAGGGAGTTTTTAAGATCTAAATATATACAAATTGGTTGGGGAAAAAGAAACTAAATTTAGGAGTAAATTCTGATTTATAGGAATTTTATAGAAAACACTTATGATTTTGATATATTAAAATGTACAATAAACTTTATAATTAAAATCAGAATGACCTGGGAAGCAAGTTGTTCTTACTTAACAAAACACAAAATTGGATTATATCAATTGGCATTTTTAGGTCTCATTATAAAGCCAGAGAGTTTGACTCAGTGATTTATAAATTCTCCTCTCTGAGGAGACTTTTAAAATTCATTTACTGTTAGGCCTAGGTCAGGAACTGATCTCTTTAAGCTTTGCTAATAAAATAAAAAAATAAAGCAGTTTACCTTGTGGAGAGTTATTAGCCTTACATAGTAGAAATGTATGTTTTGTTAATATTTCCTTTACTAAAAATTTAGGAAAAACTGATTATCCATTTTTTGTAGTTATTTCCAGGGAGTTGGAAGTTCCAAGAAGTAGGTGTGTTTTACAAAGACAATTAAAATTTCGTTTGTGTGATATTACCTCCTCCTCTTAAGAAACTTGCTGACTTGGACATGTGCCCCAGGAAAGAATAGCATTGCTTTGGAAAAGAAAAGCCTCATACTAACTCATTACTTGTACTTTCCCAAGCTTCTAAGATACCTTGGTTGAGCTGTTCTAAGAGATGTTTCATAATGGCATACAGCTCATACTATAAATTTATCCCAAACTGATTACTCATGGATATGAGGTTGTTCCCCACAATAATAATTATTTTAAATTTTCCTCGCTTTTCACAATATAATGCTCTTAAATAATGATCTTTTCTTCTGGAATTTAATATAACTAATTATAAAAACAAACACACTGCTTACAATAACCTTCAAAAACACCATATTTCTCTACTGTCCCCAGAATGCAAAGGAATGGTTTATCCACATTGGCTGTTTTAAAATCCTGATATATTTTCCAGATGCCTGCTTATTATTCTATGGTTCATAGCAACAAAGTAGGAAATTAGTGAATGAGTCATTTCTACCAAGACTTTACACAGTGATTTTGGCTAAGTTGCCTAAACATTGCTTTGAATTCTTCTTTATCAAGAGAAGAACAAAAGTTACAGAAAAGGAGTTACATCACAAAAAAAAAAAAAAAAATGGTTGAATAAGAATCTTCAGGAATTGGTTCTTCCATCAAAAAACTTTCAAGCTGGCAAGAACTATCTGGAACAACTATTGTGGCACTCAGGAGTCTAGACAAACACTTGTAGGTAGGCTGCTTGAGGTAGAAAGAGGTTGACAAATTTCATTGTTTTGTGTGTGTGTGTGTGTTTCACTTAGTGACAACATCCCCCATTCCCAAGCCCTGTGGCAACTGTAGGGATGGCACCCATGATCCTCATGTGGTTAGCCCATGTCAGTTTGGGGAATAAGGACTTTGTATTCCAAAAGTAGGGATTATCCATTGTGGCAATTGCTTTTAATAGCTAAAGGGCCAGCACATAGGCTGACCATTATATCAAGCCATGCTGACTGAAGTGGCTTCTCCAACCACATTGGTCAGAGGAAATTTAAAAACATAGATGCATTTTTAAATTTTTCTTTTCTTATTGGACCTAGACACTCAGGGAAATCTCTGTGAGGTCATTGACTAACTGCCGTGATAATAAAACAGACACTCAAGTGACCACATATAAAAAGGAACATAGTTTTTGTACAAACAGATTGGAAAAGTCACTAAAAAAGGGATAGATCCAGCTTTCATCAAATAACAATAGCAACACCTGCAGAGGGGATAGAATCTGATTTCTAGAATTACCACATCATAATATTCAGACTTCCACATCTCAACAAGATAATTATAAAGCACACAGAGAAGCACGAAAGTATGGCCCATTCACAGGAAAAGAAAGAAATTAACAAAACCATCTCAAACATTGGACTTACTAGACAAAGACTTGAAATTGACTGTCTTAAATATGCTAAAAGAGCTAAAAGAAACCATGAAGAAAGAACTAAAGGAAGTCAGGAGAACAGTATATGAATGATTCAGTAAAAGGCAAGAAATTTGTACAATCTGAAGACATACATCAATGAATCAATCAGTAATATCAATACAAAGATAGAAATTATAAAAAAAAA
>NC_058405.1:77763332-77776215 GCF_002201575.2 Neomonachus schauinslandi
TCAAGAAATGGGCAGAAGACATGAACAGACATTTTTCCAAAGAAGACATCCAAATGGCCAACAGACACATGAAAAAGTGCTCAATATCGCTCGGCATCAGGGAAATCCAAATCAAAACCTCCATGAGATACCACCTCACACCTGTCAGAATGGCTAAAATTAACAAGTCAGGAAACAACAGATGTTGGTGGGGATGCAGAGAAAGGGGAACCCTCCTACACTTTTGGTGGAAATGCAAGCTGGTGCAGCCACTCTGGAAAACTGTATGGAGGTTCCTCAAAAAGTTGAAAATACAGCTACCATATGATCCAGCAATTGTACTACTGGGTATTTACCCCAAAGATACAAAAGTAGGGATCCAAAGGGGTATGTGCACCCCGATGTTTATAGCAGCAATGTCCACAATAGCCAAACTGTGGAAAGAGCCAAGATGTCCACTGACAGATGAATGGATAAAGAAGATGTGGTATATATATACAATGGAATATTATGCAGCCATCAAAAGGAATGAGATCTTGCCATTTGCAACGACGTGGATGGAACTGGAGTGTGTTATGCTGAGCGAAATAAGTCAAACAGAGAAAGACATGTATCATATGATCTCACTGATATGAGGAATTCTTAATCTCAGGAAACAAACTGAGGGTTGCTGGAGTGGGGGCGGGGTGGGAGGGATGGGGTGACTGGGTGATAGACACTGGGGAGGGTATGTGCTCTGGTAAGCGCTGTGAATTGTGCAAGACTGTTGAATCTCAGATCTGTACCTCTGAAACAAATAATGCAATATATGTTAAGAAAAAAAAAGAAGAAGAAGAAGGTAGCGGGAGGGGAAGAATGAAGCGGGGGAAATCGGAGGGGTAGATGAACCATGAGAGACGATGGACTCTGAAAAACAAACAGGGTTCTAGAGGGGAGGGGGGTGGGAGGATGGGTTAGCCTGGTGGTGGGTATTGAGGAGGGCACATTCTGCATGGAGCACTGGGTGTTATGCCCAAACAATGAATCATGGAACACTTCATCTAAAACTAATGATGTAATGTATGGGGATTAACATAAGAATAAAAAAAATTAAAAAATTTAAAAAAAAAAATGTAAAGGAAATCTACAGAAGGGGAGGAAATATTGAGAAATAATATATCTGATAAAGGGCTAATATACAGAATACGTAAAGAACACATACATACAAATAACACAATTTTAAAATGGAGCAAAGGAATTGAGTAAACATATCTTCAGTGAATACATATAAATAACCAACAATCACATGAAGAGATATTCAGCATCACTGATTGTTAAGGAAATACAAATCAAAACCACAATGAGATACCACTTTACATCCACTAGGTTAGCTTTATTTTCTTTTAAGATTTTATTTCTTTATTTGAGAGAGAGAGTGTGAGGGAGAGAACATGAGCAAGGGGTAGGGGCAGAGGGAGAGGGAGAAGCAGGCTCCCCGCTGAGCAGGGAGTCTGACGCAGGGCTCAATCCCAGGACCCTGGTTGGCTTTAATGAAGAAAACAGAAAATCACAAGTTTAGCAAGGATGTGGAGAAATAGGAGCCCTCATACATTTGCAGGTGACAGTGTAATATTGTGCAGTCACTGTGGAAAACACTCTAGTGATTATTCAAATATTTAAATATAGAATTAACATATGACCCAGCAATTCCACTCGTATGTATATACCCAAGGGAAATTAAAACATATATCCACACATAAAATTGTACACAAAAATAACAGCATTATTCATAGTAGCCAAAAGTTAGAAATAATCCCAATGTTCATCAATGTTTGAATGGATAAATAAATTGTGGTAAATACATACAATGGAATAATATCCAGCTATGAAAAGGAACAAAGTACTGACACATATTACCCTTAGATGAACCTCAAATACATTATGCTAAGTAAAAGAAGCCAAACACAAAAGGCCACATATTATATGATTCCTATTATATGATTATATTAGTCAGGATTCTCGAGAGAAACAGCATCAATAGGAGATATATACAGAAAGTGAGATTTATTACAAAATATTAGCTCATGAGATTTTGGAGGTTGGCAAGATCTGCAGGTGAATCAGCAAGCTGGACACCCAAGAGAGTAAAGTTTAATTTCAGTCCAAAGTCTGTTAAGCTCCAGACCAAGAAGAGCTAATGTTTCAGTTCCAGTCCAAAAGGAGAAAAATGTCAATGTCCTTGTTTGAAGACCATCAGACAGGAAGAAGTCCGTTTTTGGTCTCTTCAGGCCTTCACTAATCAGATGAGGCCAACCCACATTAGGAAGAGCAATCTGCTTTATACATGCTACTAATTTAAATGTTAACCTCATCCAAAAGTACTCTCACAGAAACACTCAGAATAATGTTTGAGTAAATATCTGGGTGCCCTGTGGCCCAGTCAAGTTGACATATAAAATTAGCTAGCACTTATGATACATCCACACTAGGCAAATCCATAAAGACATAAACCAAAGGGTTGGGGGAAGGAAGAATTAAGTTATTACTTAGTGGGTCCAAGGTTTACTAGACAGAGTTGGTGGTTGCATATTGTAAATACACTAAGTGCCACTGAATTGTGCATTAAAATAATAATGAATTGTACACTTTAAAATGATGAATTTTTTTTAATTTTATTTTATTATGTTATGTTAGTCACCATACATTACATCATTAGTTTTTGATGTAGTGATCCATGATTCATTGTTTGCATATGTATATTGTTTGCATATGATTCATTGTTTGCATATAACACATTGCTCCATGATGAATTGAATTTTATCTCAAAAGTAAGAAATAGGGGCGCCTGGGTGGCTCAGTCGGTTAAGCATCTGCCTTTGGCTCAGGTCATGATCCCAAGGTCCTGGGATCGAGTGCTGCATTGGCTCCCAGATCAGCGACGAGTCTGCTTCTCTCTCTGCCTGCCACTCCCCCTGCTTGTGCTCTCTCTCTCTCTCTCTCTCACAAATAAGTAAATAGAAAATCTTTAAAAATAAGTAAGAAATAATTTTTAAGTAACAGAATTGTGAATTTGACAGCAAGAACTTAGTGACTATCCTTAGGAGCTTCCATTAAATTAAATATATATATTTAATATATATATGGAGCTTCCATTACATTAAATATACATTAATATGTTAAATATATATATAAATTATATAAATACATATTATATAAACATAAATATATATCTAGCCCTAACAAAGATGCTGGAAATCCAACTAAAGGAATTAGAAGTATCTAATATAAAAATTTCTCAAAAAAAAATTTCTCTCTCCTGAAGTAACATTGCCCCTCCTTGAAATACTTGGGAGAAAAGCTGTATTTCTATCCTCAAATACATTTGCAGAAAGCATAAGTTAGAGAATGCTTTAAAGATCAGAAAACTTAGCAACACATAATTTATTTACTTGAACTACCTCATCAATGAAGGCCAGACGAAAGTAATGCATAATGATTCCTGACCCACATGGACAAATGATGTAACAATTGTGTCTGTGTGTGTGTGTGTGTGTGTTTTAAAAATAAAGATTGTATATTCACTGTAATGTCAAAATAAGAATCAGAGAAATAGGTTTGTTAGTCGAGCCTCTTGCCAATGCAAGCTTATTCCCTAGGCTGGGACTGTGAGTGTTTTGTCTAGGGGAGTTTCAAATGACTCAGATGAGAAGGCCCCACGTCATTCTGTGGAAATTGAGGCTACAGCCCAGAAAACTAAGGAAACATGTCCTTACACCTTCAACTTTCATTTTATTTGGCTTGGATTTCTCCCAGCTATGCTATGCTATATAAAAAGGCTCTTAAACACACACACACACACACACTCCTCATAATCATCACTCTGGAGACTATTTCACCTGCCCCTAAGATAACCAGGATCTATTTATATATAAAATGCTAAAAACTAATAGATTAGAGATTAATAGAATGAGATTAAATAAAATCAGCCTTTATCCCCCTTTGCCTAGGCACAGCACTGTAGCAGAATGGGACTGCTAGTCTTCTAGAACCTTCAGGTGCCATTCATTTGCCAAGATATCTTCTTCAACTCATTTTACAGAATCCCCGACATGATGGTTTGACTTAAATTTTTTTTTACTGTACAGTAATGTGAAAGCAACATGCATTCAGTAGAAACCATACTTGGAATTTCTGGATCTTTTCCCAGGCTAGCAATAGCCTGTACGATGTTCTCTCACGATGCTGGGCGGTAGTGGCAGCTCCCAGTCAAATACATGACCATGAGGGTCAACAACCTACACACTGATGACCATTCTGTCCCCAGATAGCCATTCTGTTTGTCACTTTCAGTACAGTACACGATTTAGTACATGACACAAATTATTCAACATTTTATTATACAACAGGCTTTGTGTTCAATGATTTTTCCCAACCATAGGCTAATATAAGTGTCTGAGCAAGCTTAAGGTAGGCAGGGCTAAACTATGATGTTCAGTAGATGAGGTGTATTACATGCATTTTTGATTTATGATATTTTCATCTTACAATGAGTTTATTGGGACATAACCAACCCCATTGTAAGTGGAGGAAGATCTGTATTTGGATTTTAGATCTCTGGTGTATACGGTACTTTTCAGGGTGTTTTGGTAGGTGTTTTATTAGTTTTATCTTGTTTCATATTTTTAATCATTTTTTATTATTTATTTATCATTATTTTTTTATTATTCTATTCTCACCCTTATTTTCAAGCTTTCTGTATTCATTTGTTTCAACTGTGATTATTATAATTAGTGATAAGTGGGTATATATTATAACACAATAAAACAGTCCTCTTTAATAAGAGTATCCAGTTTATTTTCCTATACAATAATGGCTGATATACTTGATTTTACACACACACACACACACACACACAAATGTTTCAATTGTAGTTTCTTTTTTTAAAAGAAAATTTCCTTGGTTTTGTTGGTTTGATCATTTCTAATTATTCTTTTTCCTCTAATTAATTTGTGAATCCTACCATAATGTTTTTATTCCATTAATAGTTATCTCTCATAATTTTCTGTTTTTGAAAACAAGCTATCCAATATTTGCCCCACAAAGATGTAGCGTTTCATTCTTAAATTGGATAGTTTTCCCCACTAAAATGCTTTTTTCCCCTCGTTATTTCTATCTCTCTATGATTATGCTCTGTCTTGAGATATTTTGTGCACTTGACCTTCTAGCTCTTTAAAGTGGAGTCTCAGGCACCTGGGTGGCTCAGTTGGTTAAGCGACTGCCTTTGGCTCAGGTCATGATCCTGGAGTCCCTGGATCGAGTCCCGCATCGGGCTCCCTGCTCGGCAGGGAGTCTGCTTCTCCCTCTGACCCTCCCCCCTCTCATGTGCTCTCTCTCATTCTCTCTCAAATAAATAAATAATATCTTTAAAAAAAATAAAATAAAGTGGAGTCTCAACTGTAACCACCTTATCTGTAATTCCTTAGTTGTTTAGTTAGGAAATCATGTTTTCAGGTTTAGCTAGTTAAGTAGTCTTTTTAATTTAATATTTCACCTTAAATATCTCTTACACCACTTTTTTTTTCCCCTCCAGACTTGCGATGCACTACTTCTGTCCAATCTCCCCCTCCCTGAATATTCCGAGGAACTTCTGTGGGGACTGCAATGTGCTTCAGTGGCAAGGACAGAGTATGGGGCAAAAGCAGCATCCTCACAGGTGATGAAAAGTAAAGGCCCCCTTTAAGTCACAGGTGTAAAAGCAGAAAATCAGCTGGTCTTTGCTGAGGTCCCTAGTCTGCCTCAAGACAGTGAGGACCCAACCCACCTGTTCAGCTCTCACTTGGTCTCATGGAGCCCAAGGAGACTCCACACAATCCCATGGAGCTGTGGTTGACACAAAGATCCTTGTAGTTCTCTGAGCCACGCTCTTTCCATGATCTGCAGCTTTCTGGCCCTCACTGCAGGCCCCTTGTTAGTTTTCCAGACACTTTCCCAGCCCAGGGAAGGGAAGACCTGCAATCATTTCCTCTACTAAGGCCAAGACCTCAACTGTGTTCAGGTACTCATGGGCCTCGAAATCCAGTAGGAGAGGCACTAAACTGGGTTGTGAGTGCAGGTGATGGCTCTGCGTTCAAAACTACCAACATTTTCTTGCTCTACTCATTACCTATGCACTAAGTTAGGTTTTTGAATATTAGTTTTAAATAATCTAGTGCCTTTAAACTAATTTCCTTGATTATAACCTCCTCCCTCTAATCCAGCGGTAGCCAACCTGGCTGCCCATTGGAATCATCTGGAGATTCCTTACACATGTGGATCTCTGGGACCCACTCTGAACTAGTAAATCAAAACCTCCAGGAACTATACAGTACTACTTGTTCATGGCTGCTTCACACGGAGCAGGCTTAGCTCCTGAATTAGAATGTGCAGCTTCTTGGACTACAGAACAATACTATGTAACATTTCAAAGAGTCTGTGTAACACCTTAGAGGGTCCAGCACAATGAGAACAAAACATGAACTTTGGTAGGTAGCAGGGGTAGGAATGTAAATAAATACTTAACTTCTGGGTAACTCGAGTGGTAGAAGTAGAAATAAGGAACTGTAATAAGACAGTACAAAATCAAACTCCTTAGAGGCAGGCTGAAGGTGGGAGGGAGTGGCTTGACTTGGTACAGGTGTATCAGGAAAGGCTTCCAAAGAAGGTGGCAGGGTAGGGCTAGGAGAAGGAAGGCAGCATTTTCTAAACAGGCAGGACTTTTGTTTCTGCACCAGTACAAAGTGTCACCATGAGTATTTTAATGTTAGAGGGGGGCTTTTTGTTTAGGGAGACCATGACTTGTAGTCACTAGATTTTGTTAAGCTAATATGCAAATTATCAAAATTGTAAGCGCAAAAACCCAGTAGTCCATAAGTTTTAAGTTCAACTTATAAATCTTTTTTAAGTTATTTGTTATTTGTTATATTTTTATGGGTTTTTTTGTTTTGTTTTGTTTTTTTTAGTAATCTCTACACCCAATGTGGGGCTCAAACTCGAGATCAAGAGACATCCCTCAACTTAGAAATCTTATAAACTATTTATAACCAGTGCTTTAGAACTAAATCATATTCTTTCATGCATTTCAATATCTCAAGTCGAAAATCAATTGCTTAATCACACACTTCAAATTTTCAATATAAGATACATCGGTCAAATGCTCTGAATATCAAATGCTCTTAAGTATCGTGTATACTTTGGATACCAGAAACATGTAGATTCTCTCAATGACAACAAATCATCCTCACACTCAAGATAAAAATATGAATTTCTAAAGGTAGATTTACTTTTCAATTCTTAACA
Organism: Neomonachus schauinslandi; assembly: GCF_002201575.2. NCBI lineage: Eukaryota > Metazoa > Chordata > Mammalia > Carnivora > Phocidae > Neomonachus > Neomonachus schauinslandi. Next base: position 77,770,626 of record NC_058405.1, read on the forward strand.
CATAAAACCTTTCAGGAATTGGAACTCTACTCACCTATCAAGTGAAGAGTTTTGCTCTCCAAGCAAAGATGGGCATCTCCTACAGACGAGATGTAAAAGACAGAACCAGGAGTCACATATGCACCCAAAATGACTTTACCAGGACTATAGACCTGCACGCTGAACCCTCTTTATAATGAAAACAGGAGATGTTTTCTAGACCCTTACAAACAAATCCTTTGATTTCGGTCTCCAGCTCTATCTTGGTCACAGCCAACTTCCTTTAACTAATCTCTTTTACTGCCTGAAGGAAGTTATATTCTTTTTATATGTTTACTGTCTGGCAAGGCCACACCTTGACTGAGGTTGCAGTACTAAATCATGCTGATGACAAAAATGACAAATATGGCTTCTGTTTCAGAGACTTGGGCCTGAAGACCATGTAGGGGAATCATATGCTAGACTTTAGGACTCTGAACCCTAGCCACCCTGGGGGAAAAGATGCTTAAAGAAGCTAACTTAGAATGACAAGTCATATAGCAGGGTAACCAGTCTCATTCTTCTGTACCTACTAAAGTGGTGAAGTTAATCCACACCCAATAAACCAAATTACATGAGAAGATATGATTGTAATAAAGTATTTTGAACAATACTAGATATGGAACTCATATAAGAGAATATTTAGTCCCAGGGGACACCTAAAATAAGAAAGTTAGGGGGAAAAAAAAAAACTGTAAGATTAGCTTTCCCACTTATATATGCTATCAAAAGAATACACTCCCTTCCTTGAAATCTGAAATTTAGGTTTTCACATCAATGATGAGATGTTAGCTTTGCCCATGAAAGATCTATTTTTCCAGGAGATCTAAATGAACTCAACATTCACTTCTCATTCATTTGATGCAGCTGTAGGGACTGTAGATAAAGGGAAAAAAGCAATCAAATTTCTCCTTTTTAAAAGGTTCATGGAAAATACTAGTTAGAAATGTCTTCAGATCCTAGATTAGTTATTACAAAAGACTGCACAAAGTTTCAAATTATTATTGTCATGCCACAAGTTAGTGAGTACCAGAGAAATGAAGATGATGATGATGATGATATGTGTATGCTTACAAAATAATTACTCAAGGGCTAAATGATGGAGTAGCTAATATCATTAGGGATCTTCCCACTGAGGGAAACTTCTCCAACCTCATAGATAGGTAGGGTATTAACCAGTCCTAGTAATGGAATTGGATTTTAACAACTATAAACTTACTTTATGCTACATTGAATTACCAACACAAGGCACTGGAGGTTTCTTCTATGGTTATGGGCTTGTTGAGTTTTTTGTTTGTTTGTTTGTTTGTTCTTTTTGTTCTATTTTATTTCCCCTACAGTCACAAAAGACTCCAGCTGGAGTTCTTCTTCTTTGAGTCAATTGACCTAATATCTTATTAGGGATAGAAACCCAAAGTCATGAGTTTTCATAATAAGGGTCCCTGCTGTAATATTCAAAGTATCTGGACAGGAATATCTTTAAAGTGGTAATAACAATTACTATAATACTAATAATTTGAAAAATAATTCCACTTGCCAGAGTTAGGGAATTCTTTGTATACTGACCACCACCTCAGGAGGAAAAACTTGGAAACTAGGAAGAAGTATCAAGTGGAAAGAGGCAGAAAATAAATAGAACCTCCAATGATCTGAGGAGAGTAATGAGAATGACCTTTTCAATCCACCTGAAAAAGATTTTAATCCACCCTGTTTCCTGCTATCACACACTAGATAAAAGTGGTGCCAAGCAGGACCCAGGCTCTCTAACTATTTTCATTGTGCACATTCTTATCCTTTCAAATAGGATAGCCTCCCCCGATTTCCTCACCTCACATAACCTGAAGCCAATGAATTTCTTTTCTTATCTATTGGAAAAGAAACTGTATTTATTTAAAAAGAAAGAAGAGTTTTGTGACCTAGTGAAATTACTTTTGGGGGCCATTTTACATTTAGCAAAGAGAAAAGTTACATTGACATGTATCTTGCTGCATAAAACTGTGTCATAAAATATACATTCTAACTCTTTCCTTTTTCTGAGGGCTTAATTACAAATGCGGTAAAATTATTTCAGTTGATTCTATGTTGATCACCACAAAACAGAGATTGGAAAGTCATAATATACTAGGAGCATTTATTGAGGTACTATTAGCTCCATCACATTATATAATAAGTGCAAAGATGCTGTTTATAATTTCAGAAAGAGATTGTCTGTACATATAGAGTCCCAGTAATCCAGAGTGTGGCAAGATAGATGGATAAATATTAGCACTAGGAGAGGCAGTCTATCTATAGAAGTCCATTTCTATTTCTTGCCAACTTCTCATTTTTATACATATATACATATAAACACACATTAGTCGGAGAAACACATTTGCCACATACAGAGATAAGAACATTGAGACCAAAACTGCTTAGTCAGGGAACATTTCCAGGACGTTAAAGTGAGTTCTGGAGGGTGCTCCACAGGACAAAAATGTTTGGCAGGAGGGAGGATGTTCGTGGCACCAAAGATGGTCTCTATCCAGCCAGCTGCTGTTATCTAGCAGATTATTTACTGTTGAAAGTTCAAATTCTTTTTACATCATTAGCCCCAAAGAGCTCACAGTACATAGCAAGTGCCCTGGACAAATGATGTGAGGGCTGACAGGTGGACAATTGGAAAGTAGTGTAATGAAATGATTTCAATCCTCTGAGTCTATCAACATCTTCTAGGAATCAGTTACTTATCAAATATGCACAAACATTAAAAATACAAGTTAAGACTAATGGCCAGTGGTCCAAGCTACATGAGAAGGTATCATGGCTGTTGTTCATGACATCGGCACAGAAAAATTGTACAGTGTCTATAAATGTCCCTGACCTCACGGAGTCACTTGTCACCAACCCAGCCTCCAGGTCTTTCACCCCTTTTCAGGCTTATTCACATTTTCATCTTGTATCACTTCTTGGCATAATGTCCTTTAGAAGCTGACTAGTCATTCTATAAAATATCTGTTTCCCTAAGTGTCCAGAAGCTTCTTCTTTCAAGCTTCTAGAGAGTCTCCTACTTAACGGACCCACTGTTTACAAGCACTGGCTTTGGATTTTAACGAGTTCAAATCTCACTCCTGCACTGACAGCTTGGGAACCTCTAAAAGCCTCAATATCCCATCTCATAGGACTGTGAAAGAAATGAGGTGCCTAGTGCTTGTTAGGGTGCTTAGCACATGTAGGTTTCAAGAAATAGTACCATCTACTGTCACTGCTATTATTACAAACCTATCCTACCCTCTCTTTTTAAAAAAAAAAATTATTTATTTATTTATTTATTTGAGAGAGAGAAAGCAGGGGGAGGGTTTGGCGGGGGGGAAGAGAGAGAATCCCAGGCAGACTCCATGCGAGCACAGAGACTGGCATGGAGGCTCAATCCCAGGACCCTGAGATCATGACCTGAGCCGAAACCAAGAGTCGAAGGCTTAACCGACTGAGCCACCCAGGTGCCCCTCTCCTATCCTCTCTAAGTTGGGAGATCACACATACTGGTTTGCCCTCAACAGTCCTATTGTCCCAACATAATTGTTAATAGTGCCCCCAAACTTTTACTCTCAAAAATGTCCATGTTTGAACAATGTATTCACTCTAAACTTTCTAGGATTAGGAGACTTTCATCCATCACATTGTCCCTGTATAGAAGGTAAGTGTCCTAAGAGCAGAGCTTCTATCTTTTTGTTCTCTACTGGACATCCAATGCCTTGTACTTGCTGTTACATTGCCATTTCATAGCTTAAAAAAGGTTAAATTTCAAACCTTAAAAAGGGTTAAATTTCAGCAATTTCAGCCCTCACATGGGTTCATGCAATAAATGAATGAAAAGTGCCCCTTGGTTGGGAACACACAGGACAGTGAGCTGTGGGAGTAGGTGATCATGTGTGCCGAGTAAGAACAATGTTTTATTATACATAAAAAGAATTATTTTCTAGCTGAACAGGTTAAATAGTTCATTTCCAACATCCTTCTTGATCTTGCCCATTGGCTTTCTTGACCTACATCATCGTAGGAGTCTAGTGTGATTAATTTTCACTGACTCTCACCCTTGCTCCTTGCTTCCACCTTACTACCTGCCACAGAAATTTTAAATTGTGAAATTTTGAAGAATTGTGCAAAATCTAAGTAAAAGCAAGACTGGGGATGGGTAACTGTTGCAATGTTCAAAAAAGAGATAAAGTTGGTAATACAAACTATAGAGGCTGGTAAGTTTGATGTTCAGCTGAGGAAATATTTTGAACAAATTAGTAAATAAGTAATGCGTCAATAATTTTAAAGTAAAGAGATAGTCATCGAGAGTCAGGAAGGATTCACAATAACCATGTCCTAGAAATTCTCACCTTTCTTCCTCCCTTCCCCCTCCTCCCCCTCTCCTCCTTTTTTTTGAAAATTGCCTGGAACATAAAAGAGAATGCTATAGACAGCATAAATCTGTATTTAAGTGTCATTTGACAGAAATACCCATGATGTCTTTACTGTGGCATAGAAACATTATTGCCTGAGTTTTAATGTACTTAAGTCACAATGGAATACCTGCTCCAGGATTATCAATTAAGAGATTGATTTAACATAGGGAGATCTTTGAAGTCTTATGACTTTTGGTCTTAGGTTCAGTCCCATTCAACATTGTCACCCACGACTTGAATGAAAACATGATTACAAGCTGATTGAATATGTTTTTATTATTCCTTATTTTCTGTGGAAAAATGTATTTAAAGCTATAAATCTCCTTTAAGAACTGCACTAGCTGTGTCACAGCTGTGTTACTTGTTCTATTTTGAAATTTCCCTTACAATTTCTTCTTCAAGTATTCAGATTATTTTAAGTTTCCAACATATGAGACTTCTCAGCTATTTTGGCTATTGATTCCTTATTTTACTACATGTATAATCAGAATATATATTATGATCTTGGTTCTCTGGATGTTGTTGAGTTTTGAGAAGGTGGGTTCTCTATTTGATGAAAGTAATTTATATCAATTAGTAATTCAACTCTGCTGTTTATTTTTTCTAATTGACATACCCAATCCTAATTGTTAATTCATCTATTTATCCCCATAGTTCTTTCAGTTGTTTATTTCCCTAACGTAATTTTTTTTTTGCTATTTTTTGTCTTTGAGTTTTATTTATTATAGAAAAGCAAATTTTCTTTCATTTTATTGGATTTGACTTTTCAGAACATTTCTCTGTTCTTTATTTATTTTTTTTATTCTTATGCTAATCCCCATACATTACATCATTAGTTTTAGATGAAGTGTTCCATGATTCATTGTTTGTGCATAACACCCAGTGCTCCATGCAGAATGTGCCCTCCTCAAAACCCACCACCAGGCTAACCCATCCTCCCACCACCCTCCCCTCTAGAACCCTCAGTTTGTTTTTCAGAGTCCATCGTCTCTCATGGTTCGTCTACCCCTCCGATTTCCCCCGCTTCATTCTTCCCCTCCCACTACCTTCTTCTTCTTCTTCTTCTTCTTCTTCTTCTTCTTCTTCTTCTTCTTCTTCTTCTTCTTCTTCTTCTTCTTCTTCTTCTTCTTCTTCTTCTTCTT
>NC_058405.1:77776225-77777069 GCF_002201575.2 Neomonachus schauinslandi
TTCTTCTTCTTCTTCTTCTTCTTCTTCTTCTTCTTCTTCTTCTTCTTTTCTTAACATATATTGCATTATTTGTTTCAGAGGTACAGATCTGAGATTCAACAGTCTTGCACAATTCACAGCGCTTACCAGAGCACATACCCTCCCCAGTGTCTCACCCAGTCACCCCATCCCTCCCACCCCGCCCCCACTCCAGCAACCCTCAGTTTGTTTCCTGAAATTAAGAATTCCTCACATCAGTGAGATCACATGATACATGTCTTTCTCTGTTTGACTGATTTCACTCAAAATAATACCCTCCACTTCCATCCATGTCGTTGCAAATGGCAAGATCTCATTCCTTTTGATGGCTGCATAATATTCCATTGTATATATATATACCACCTCTTCTTTATCCATTCATCTGTCGATGGACATCTTGGCTCTTTCCACAGTTTGACTATTGTGGACATTGCTGCTATAAACATCGGGGTGCACGTACCCCTTCGGATCCCTACTTTTGTATCTTTGGGGTAAATACCCAGTAGTGCAATTGCTGGATCATATGGTAGCTCTATTTTCAACATTTTGAGGAACCTCCATACAGTTTTCCAGAGTGGCTGCACCAGCTTGCATTCCCACCAAAAGTGTAGGAGGGTTCCCCTTTCTCCGCATCCCCGCCAACATCTGTCATTTCCTGACTTGTTAATTTTAGCGATTCTGACTGGTGTGAGGCGGTATCTCATGGAGGTTTTGATTTGGATTTCCCTGATGCCGAGCGATATTGAGCACTTTTTCATGTGTCTGTTGGCCATTTGGAGGTCTTCTTTGGAAAAATGTCTGTTCATGTCTTCTGCCCATTTCTTGA
>NC_058405.1:77782069-77814289 GCF_002201575.2 Neomonachus schauinslandi
TTTGATTGCACCTCATTAATAGCCTTTTTGATTTCTACTTGGTTGGACTTTAGTTCTTTTATTTCTCCAGAAAGGGTTTCTCAAATAACTTCCATATTTTTTTCAAGCCCAGCCAGTATCTTTAAAGTGATGATTCTGAACTCTAGATCTGACATTGTACTAATGTCCGTATTGAGTAGGTCCCTGGCAGTCGGTACTACCTCTTGTTCTTTTTGTTGAGGTGATTTTTTCCGTCTTGTCATTTTGTGCAGAGGAGAATAGATTAATGAGAGAACAAAATGCTAGCATAGTAACAACGTCCCCAGAAAATATACTCTAAACAAATCAGAAAAGACCTGAAGCAGTGGGAAAAGAAAGGGAAGGAGAGAAAAAAGAAAAAGAAAAAAAGAAAAAAAAAGATAAAGATAAAAACAAAAACAAAAAAACAACAACAACAACAAAAAAAACTGGAATGTGATCAGATATGATCAGGCTCGTATATAGATCAGTGCCACACACTAGATTTGGGGTGTATTTTGGTCTTTAGAAGAAAGTGCCTCCCAAAATTTTAAAGAAAGTAAAACTTATATATGTACAAAAATAAGGGTTGATATGATGAAGGGATGGAATATGACTGTAAAGATGAAAATTATAAAAAAATTTATAAAAGGAATTGATAAGAAGTTGTTTGAAAAAAGAAAGAAGAGGATTTAAAAAAAGAAGAAAGAAAAAGAAAAAAAAGGGAGAGGATGTGACCAGGCAGGGGAATAGAAAACACCATATACTAGATATTTAGGGTATATTTTAATCTGTTAGAAGAAACTATCTCAAAATTTTAAAGAGAGAAAAACTTATATATATAAGCCAAAAATATGGGTAACTACTATGAAGGGATAGAATATGACTCTAAAAATGAAAAATAAAAATTTTTTTTTTAAAAAAGGGATTGATAAGATGTTGGTTGAAAAAGGGAAAAAGAAAAATTCAAAAAGAAAAAAAAGACAAAAAGACAGTTAAAAAAAAATTAACTTTGAAAGACTAAAGAATCATGGTAAAAAAGCCATGAATTCTATGTGCAGTATTCCCCTAGCGCTGGAGTTCTGCCGTTCTCATTGATCGGTAAACTTGGTCTTGGCTGGCTGTTCTCGCCGATCTTCTGGGGAGCGTCCTGTTGCTGTGGTTCCCAAATGTCTTTGCCGGAGGTGGAATTGCCCCGCCCTTGCCCCCTCTTGGCTAAGTAATCTTCTCGGGTTTGCTCTCGGGAGCTTTTGTTCCCTGCGAGCTTTCCGTACAGCTTTGGATGCGGAGAGTGAAAATGGTGGCCTCCCAATCTCCGCCCCGGAGGAGCTGAGAACTCGGGGCCCCACTCCTCAGTGAGCCCCCAGAGAAAAGCCGTCAGTCACTCCCATCTCCCCTGTCTCCGGCCGCACTCCATGCTCGCCCGGCCTGTGACCGCGCGTCTCTATCTCTGGCACCCAACCCCGGGTGGAGTCTCCAAACCCAGCAGATCCCTGCAGCACACTCCCGCGCGGCTCCTCCCAGGGGAGGAAGGTGAGTCTCCCCGGATCTGCCGCTTGTTGGGTCCCTGCTGGAGGAGCAGTGGCCCGACTGTGCCGCGGATCACGGTTTATGGCAACCCCGAGCTGAGAGCCCGCGCCTGGGCTCCACCTCTGCAGCCGGCTTCCCTGCTCCGATACCTGGGAGCTCTGCCACACTCAGGCACCCCCGGTCTTTCTGTGACCCCGAGGGTCCTGAGACCACACTGTCCCGGAGGGTTCCACCCCCCGCTTAGCCACCAGAGTGACGTCCCTTGGCGGAGCAGACTTTTAAAAGTTCCGATTTTGTGCTCCGTGGTTCTATCACTTGCCAGAAGCGGCCAACGGAGGCCCCTCCCCCGCCGTCTATCCTCCCGAATATCGCTCGGATTCACTTCTCCGCACGTCCTACCTTCCAGAAAGTGGTCGCTTCTCTGCTCAGAGAGTTGTTGCTTTTCCTTTCTTCGATCTCCTGTTGAGTTTGTAGGTGTTCAGAATGGTTTGATCCCTATCCAGCTGAATTCCTGAGAGGAGACGAAATCCAGGTCTCCTACTCCTCCACCATCTTGCTCCGCCCCTGCTAAGGTAATTTTTTAATGCACACATATTCATGTTTATTACACTTCCTTAAGAATGGTTGCTCTTTATTAATATATAACATACTGCTTTTAATTTGTATGGTCTAATCATCTTTTTCTATCCATTAAACCTATTGAATATTTTTTGTATAAGGATTAAATTTTGTTTTTACCCAACCATATATCCTTACCTTTCGATCCCTGGCCATCTTATTTCTTGTTTCATTATTTGTCATACTTTATTCATTTTCCCCTATCAGTTTCTTAGGCTTCTCATTAACTAAAGCTCCACCCAACACCTCATTCCTTGACCAAGTGATAACTTAGTAGCTCAAGTCCCCCCCCCCACCGCCGTGTTTCTTCAACAATATCCCCCACCCCTGATTCAATCCTTCTACTCACCCCAGTCATATTGATAGTATTTCAAAAATTATTCTGGGTATATCTTTGGGTTGTTTTTCATTTTAACAGTAATCCTAACTTTACTTCCCATCCAATAGTGCCTGCATGGACTTACTTTATATATACATCTTTGAGTGTTTCCTCAAGGAGGATTCTCCAAAAGCATAGTTGGTAAAATTTCTGATGCCTTGCTTATCTACGACTGTGCATTTAACTTGATAGTTTAGTTAATATAAAACTCTAATTAGATGTTAAGGTCTTACATTGACTTTCTCACAGGAATTTGATATCAATCTGATCCTTGTTCCTTTGTATTACGAGAGTTGCTTTTTCTCTCTGGAAGTTTTTAGAAACTACTTACTGTCTTTGATAATCTCACATTTCATTACAATGTATCTAAGTGTGGGTTTTTTCTTAGTTTATGACATTCTAACAGTATTTACAATCTGAGGTCCTCCAGCCTTCTGTTACAGTAGGAAATAATCTGTTTCTGTAATTTTAATTTTTCTCATTTTCATGACCTCTATTATATTATGGCATTTTTATGTCTTTTCTCCATATTTTTTTTTAGCAATCCTTTTATATTTTGCCTTTATTTATCCCTTCCTGATACTTGCTGGAAGAATTCCTTGACAAAATATCCCAACCAATTAATTCATTTTTAAGTCTCATTCATTCTTCTATTTGACTCATCTACCATGTTCTTTATTTCAACTATTATATGTTTATACTCAGAGGCTCTAAATGATTCTTATTTCTGATTTTTTTTATTCTTGCTTCATGTTTCTCATATAATCTCTTATCTCTTTTAAGGTACTCATTATCCTTAGTTTCTGTTCTTGTTCTCTCTGATTTCTTAGTTCTGTTTAATAACTAAGTTTGTTCTATTTGTTGTCTTTCTTTTATAGAGATTTTAATCCTAAAATATTTCATTATTATCCTCTGTGAGCATGTATTTCCTGAGGGTGTTAGGCATCTCTTAAGGTAATGTGTACCTGGAGGAAGGAAATAAATTCCAGGCTGCTGTTGATGCACTTCTATGACTTTGAAAAGGAAGGAATTCTCTAAAAAGGGAGTCTCTTTTTTTTTTTTAAGATTTTATTTATTTATTTGACAGAGAGAGACACAGTGAGCGAGGGAACACAAGCAGGGAGAGTGGGAGAGGGAGAAGCAGGCTTCCTGCCGAACAGAGAGTCCGATGCGAGGCTTGATCCTAGGACCCCGGGAACACGTCGGGGGCAGAAGGCAGACGCTTAACAACTGAGCCACCCAGGTGGCCCTAGAAAGGGGAGTCTCGTATGTTTCAGTCTAAACCTCCATGTTGACTCCACTCTATTTCAGCACTATCTATCTCTTTAGCGGTCTGTGCCACAGGGCACAGATGGGTGAGGGGAGAGGAAAATGCATAGGAGCCCATGGCTCAGCTTGAGCCGGATGTAACTCCCATACACCCTGACACCAGTCTCACCTCACCTGCTTTTTCCATTTTGCAGTGCTGATAGGGAGGCAGTGGTCTACCCAGACAAACTTAAAATGTACCTGCTAAACCTATTTTCCCTCAGTGGGAACTAGTTTGGGCTCATTTTTATCCCTCTCATACCAAGGCTGTTTTTGTCAAGTTTCTAATGTTTCTTGGCAGAACCTTTGGTCTCCCTGTCACCTGTATTGGGCTGGGCTCAGGAGAGTGGGTCAGCAGCCTGTGATAGTTCGCTCTCCTGTAAGAAACACACAATCAAACTTGCAAATTACAGATGGGAATAGCAAATGGAAAGGATATTAAAGACAAAATCCCAAATTATCTTAGCAGTCTGGAGAAATGGGACAAATTAAAACAGATGGAATATAAAAGAGATAAATACTGCACTTAGCTGCAGCAAAAAATAAAAAGAAGGAAGGAAGGAAGGAAGGAACAAAGGAAGGAAGGAAGGAAGGAAGGAAGGAAGGAAGGAAGGAAGGAAGGAAGGAAGGAAGGATGGATGGACAAAACAAATTTTACAAATACAGGAGCATGGAGACAAGACTACTCATAAAAAAAAACTTAAGGGATTGAAATTACCATTAACTTTGACAAGAGTCAGTAGTTCCTAGTGGTCAAACAATCTTCAGGGTCTGAAGCAACATGTTCTAGAGTGATAGCCATGTGGTATTCTGACCTTATCAGTGGAGGCCCCTCTTGAAAACTGTATTCAGTTATGAAAAAATAGACTTTAAAAGGGATGTCAGCAAGATGGAAAGTGAATAGTGGTCATTTATTTAAGGGTCTCAAAACCAGATGGCCTGTGAAAGAAGTTTTGAAAGAATAAGAATGATCAACCTGAAGAAAATTTTAGGGAACTATCATGGTCAAATCTGAAAGAGATATTAGAGATTGAATGTGCCTTCACTGGATTGAAATAAGAGAGATGAATGAAGTTATTGAATACAGATTTTGCACAATCTAAGAAAGCGTTTTTCTAGCCATTAAGTCATCTGAAAACGGTAACTTTTCTGTGTGTAATAGTAAGTTTTCTATTGCTAGAGATCAAAGGTGTTTGTTTTTTTTATAGAAACCTCAAAATGAGATCAGAAAAAAAACTAGGAACAAGCACAGGTAGAGAGCTGAAGCGAAAGATATTTGAGATTCCTTCTAACTCCAAGAGTCTATTTTTCTTGTGCCCCACAATTTATTCACAATTGTTGGGTATTTCAGCACCTGAAGTAGATTGATTTTCCAATCTAGTTTAGAATCTCATCATATAAAGCCTGTTCCAAGCCACTTTGTAAAAAAGGAAATTTAGAGATAATAGGTGACCAGTCTAAGGTATGCCACTGGCTCTGCTTTCTGATCAGATTCTGTGATGACTCTTTGCTGACCCAGTGATTGCTGAGAACTCCTACTTTTCAGATGCTCCTAAGCCACGTTCTCTACTCTAAACCTGAGCAACTTTTTAATCTAATTTCATCTAGTCAATAATTTCAGGTAATTGGGAACTTTGAGACTCTGACTCTGACCTCAGTGTATTACCCTTCCTGTCTGTCTCCATGTCATCCTTTCTTTTTTAAGATCTTATTTATTTATTTGTCAGAGAGAGAGAGAGCACACAAGCAGGGGGAAGGGGCAGAGGGAGAAGCAGACCCCCCGCTGAGCAAGGAGCCCAACGCAGGACTCGATCCCAGGACCCTGGGATCATGACCTGAGCCGAAGGTAGATGCTTAACCAACTGACCTTCCCAGGTGCCCCAGTCTCCACATCATCTTGAAAGCAAAGCCTATAATGACAAAAATGTCTAGATTGGCATGCTCCAAAACAAGAGAGGAAATTATTGAAATTTAATTGGCTTCCATGATATATTGCTATCACTTTATAGATGTAAGTTGCAACTCTTATCTCATTTCCCAACACACATTCAGAGAATGTCTGCTACTCATGCACCTGAATTCTGTTGAACTAAACACTTCATTTCTTTATCAACACAGGTGAATCTTTTGGGTTTCTGTTTCATCAATCTTTGGGTTAATCTTCGACTTGATAAGTTCTTGAGATATTTAAGAAAATTCACTTCTTAATCATTTAATCAAATGAAAACAATTTTTCATTTAAATATAAAAATTGTACTTTACAATTGTCAAAGTGTTTTCCATGAACTTTATGTGAACAAGCATGTGAGCTTTGGCATCAGACAAATCTTAACTCACATCTCCAAACCATCAGTTAAGTTTGAGTTTAGATAATACCTACATGACAACGTTAAATGCAACAATTGTCAATAATAGCTAATATTTGCTGAGTGCTCTCTCTGTGCCAGGAACGGCTTTCAAGGCCTTACACTTATTGACTCCATTGATCTTTCTGATAGCCTGATTAGGAATGTTCCATTATTATTCCCTTTTACAGATGAGGAAACTGTGATGAAGAAGGGTTAAGAAACTTACCCACGGTGTGTGGCTACTAGATCTTGCAGCCCCGTGTCTACCCAGGCAGCCCGAGCTCTCCAGCTTCACCAGCGCCCTTACTTTGTCTTGGTATAGTGCATTATGTATTGACCACTCACAGTAGGCCCTCAGCTAACTATTAATTCTCTTCTTAACCCTCAACTCCAACCCTTCCTTGGGATAATTGTCAATTAATTTTTTTAAAGATTTTATTCATTTATTTGCAAGAGAGAGAGCACAAGCAGGGGGGAGTGGGCGAGGGTGAAGCAGGCTCCCCACTGAGCAGGGAACCCGATGCAGGGCTCCATCCCAGGACCCTGGGATCATGACCTGAATTGAAGGCAGACACTTAACTGACTGAGCCACCCAGGTGCCCTGTCAGTTAATTTTTAAAAGTGTATTTCAATGTAAACAAAATAGAGCTGTAATGCTTTCTTAATGTCATATTGCCACACATTCCCTGGGTTCCCTCAAAGTATTTTGTGCTTTGCAGTATCCACTTGACTAACTTAGAACTTTGTCAGAACCCTTCTCAGTGGTTTGACTTTTCTAAGCCTCTGCTTGCCAAGCATCTTAGAGTGAAAACTTCAGGGTGCTTTGGTTATTCAATCGTCAAATTTCTTAATATTCACTTAATCCAATTATGGAGAGATGAAATTTTTCCTATTCCTTTTCCCTACCATCAATTCCCATGGCCTACTTGAAACTTTCTCCTTTCCCACTTAATGGGATGCAGTATATAATGGGACTGTCATTATGTCCAGGCACAAAGACACACATCTCAACCAAACTGGTCATCCTGTTTACAATTCAGTGACTTGCTCTGCAGTAAGAAAGCCAAGCAAAAGTTGTGAACCAATTTCAGTTAAGTTGACAAGCCTGATTCTATTATAATTTTTGAACAGCCTTTTCTGAGCACTAATAAAATTATATTTAAATAATATTTAATATTACTAGATTTTCCAAAGCATGCCAAAGAGATGCTGACAGGAAATCACTGATGAGATGAGGATGCATTAAAGATTTTGATTAACAAAAGGGCTGATGATACTTTTAAAGGAAAAAAAATTACCTAAGTGTAAACAGTGAAACCCACACAGGCTAAAATGCCAAATTCAAACTAGAATTAGGTATGCCAAAGATTAATTCAAGGAGCACCTTACAAGGGACTCTGAAGCCACTAATAAAAGGTTCTTAAACTAACGAAGGCAGAAGTCCAACAAGAGAAACATTGCAACTACTTTTGATCCTAAGTGCAAAGGATTTGCTCAAGGATTAACAGGAAAGGGCAGAGGTAATTAATTCTCAATTTTGGTTTATTTTGAGGAAGGTATTAGCACATATCCATATCTAAAAGGAGGAAGTGTGGTTTTGAGGGAAGAGCAAGGATTTGGGATTCAGACGACCTGAGTTCTGATCTTTGCTCACTCACTGTGAGTTTAAGCATGTTATTTAACCTTTATACACCCGCTTTCATCTGTACAGTGGATACAATAATGCCTTTGTCATTGCTTTAGCTTGATATACAAGTTGTTATAATTTGTAGGGTACATATAGGAAATACCTGATACTTTGTAGGTGCTATATCTCTCACCCCACTCCCTAGTATGAATAGAAAAAATATTATTCAAAAAAGAGAATGTTTCAGAACTCCACAAAAATTTTTTTAATTTTATTATGTTATGTTAATCACCATACATTACATCATTATTTTTTGATGTAGTGTTCCATGATTCATTGTTTGCGTATAACAACCAGTGCTCCATTCAATACGTACCTTCTTTAATACCCATCACAAGGCTAGCCCATCCCCCCACCCTCCTTCCCTCTAGAACTCTCAGTTTGTTTCTCAGAGTCCATAGTCTCTCATGGTTCATCTCCCCCTCTGATTTCCCCCCCTTTATTTTTCCCTTCCTGCTATCTTCTTCTTCTTCTTCTTTTTTTTTAACATATAATGTATTATTTGTTTCAGGGGTACAGATCTGTGATTCAACAGTCTTACACAATTCACAGTTCTCACCATAGCACATACCCTCCCCAATGTCTATCACCCAGCAACACCATCCCTCCCATGCCCCACCACTCCAGCAACCCTCAGTTTGTTTCCTGAGATTAAGAATTCCTCATATCAGTGAGGTCATATGATACATGTCTTTATCTGATTGACTTATTTCGCTCAGCATAATACCCTCCAGTTCCAGCCACATCATTGCAAATGGCAAGATTTCATTCGTTTTGATGGCTGCATAATATTCTGTTGTATATATATACCACATCTTCTTTATCCATTCATCTGTCAGTGGACATCTTGGCTCTTTCCACAGTTTGGCTATTGTGGACATTGCTGCTATAAACATTGGGGTGCATGTACCCCTTCAGATCCCCACTTTTGTATCTTTGGGGTAAATACCCAGTAGTGCAATTGCTGGGTCTTACGGTAGCTCTATTTTCAACTTTTTGAGGAACCTCCATACTGTTTTCCAGAGTGGCTGCACCAGCTTGCATTTCCACCAACAGTGTAGGAGGGTTCCCCTTTCTCTGCATCCCCGCCAACATCTGTCATTTCCTGACTTGTTAATTTTAGCCATTCTGACTGGTGTGAGGCAGTATCTCATGGAGGTTTTGATTTGGATTTCCCTGATGCCGAGTGACGTTGAGCACTTTTTCATGTGTCTGTTGGCCATTTGGATGTCTTCTTTGGAAAGCTCTCTGTTCATGTCTTCTGCCCATTTCTTGATTGGATCATTTGTTCTTTGAGTGTTCAGTTTCATACGTTCTTTATAGATTTTGGATACTAGCCTTTATCTGATATGTCATTTGCAAATATCTTTTCCCATTCTGTCAGTTGTCTTTTGGTTTTGTTGACTGTTTCTTTAGCTGTGCAAAAGCTTTTTATCTTGATGAAGTCCAGATAGTTCATTTTTGCCCTTGCTTCCCTTGCCTTTGGCAATGTTTCTAGGAAGAAGTTCCTGTGGCTGAGGTCGAAGAGGTTGCTGCCTGTGTTCTCCTTTAGGATTTTGATGGACTCCTGTCTCACATTGAGGTCTTTCAACCATTTGGAGTCTGTTTTTGTGTGTGGTGTAAGGAAATGGTCCAGTTTCATTCTTCTGCATGTGGCTGTCCAATTTTCCCAACACCATTTGTTGAAGAGACTGTCTTTTTTCCATTGGACATTCTTTGCTGCTTTGTCAAAGATGAGTTGACCATAGAGGTGAAGGTCCATTTCTGGGCTCTCTATTCTGTTCCATTGATCTATGTGTCTCTTTTTGTGCCAGTACAATACTGTCTTGATGATTACAGCTTTGTAATAGAGCTGGAAGTCTGGAATTGTGATGCCACTGGCTCTGATTTTCTTTTTCAACATTTCTCTGGCTATTCGGGGTCTTCTCTGTTTCCATACAAATTTTAGGATTATTTGTTCCATTTCTTTGAAAAAAGTGGATGGTATTTTAATAGGGATTGCATTGAATGTATAGAGTGCTCTAGGTAGCATTGACATCTTCACAATATTTGTTCTTCCAATCCATGAGCATGGAACGTTTTTCCATTTCTTTGTGTCTTCCTCAATTTCTTTCATGAGTATTTTATAGTTTTCTGAGTACAGATCCTTTGCCTCTTTGGTTAGATTTATTCCTAGGTATCTTATGGTTTTGGGTGCAATTGTAAATGGGATCGACTCCTTAATTTCTCTTTCTTCTGTTTTGTTGTTGGTGTATAGGAATGCCACTGATTTCTGTGCATTGATTTTAAATCCTGCCACTTTACTGAATTCCTGTATGAGTTCTAGAAGTTTTGGGGTGGAGTCATTTGGGTTTTCCACATAAAGTATCATATCATCTGCAAAGACTGAGGGTTTGGCTTCTTCTTTGCCAATTTGGATGCCTTTTATTTCTTTTTGTTGTCTGATTGCTGTGGCTAGGACTTCTAATACTATGTTGAATAGCAGTGGTAATACTAGACATTCCTGCCATGTTCCTGACCTTCGGGGGAAAGCTCTCAGTTTTTCCCCATTGAGAATGATATTCGCTGTGGGTTTTTCATAGATGGCTTTTATGATATTGAGGTATGTACCCTTTATGCCTATACTCTGAAGAGTTTTGATCAAGAAAGGATGCTATACTTTGTCAAATGCTTTTTCTGCATCTATTGAGAGGATCATATGGTTCTTGTTCTTTCTTTTATTAATGTATTGTATCACATTGATTGATTTGCAGATGTTGAACCAACCTCGCAGCCCAGGGATAAATCCCCCTTTTAATGTACTGTTGGATCCTATTGGCTAGTATTTTGATGAGAATTTTTGCATCCATGTTCATCAAGGATATTGGTTTGAAATTCTCCTTTTTGATGGGGTCTTTGTCTGGTTTTGGGATCAAGGTAATGGTGGCCTCATAAAATGAGTTTGGAAGTTTTCCTTCCATTTCTATTTTTTGGAACAGTTTCAGAAGAATAGGTATTAATTCTTTAAATGTTTCATAGAATTCCCCTGGGAAGCCATCTGGCCCTGGGCTTTTGTTTGTTGGGAGATTTTTGATGACTGCTTCAATTTCCTTAGTGGTTATAGGTCTGTTCAGGTTTTCTATTTCTTCCTGGTTCCATTTTGGTAGTTGATACATCTCTAGGAATGCATCCATTTCTTCCAGGTTATCTAATTTGCTGGCATAGAGTTGCTCATAGTATGTTCTTATAATTGTTTGTATTTCTTTGGTGTTGGTTGTGATCTCTCCTCTTTCATTCATGATTTTATTTATTTGGGTCATTTCTCTTTTCTTTTTGGTAAGTCTGGCCAGGGGTTTATCAGTCTTGTTAATTCTTTCAAAGAACCAGCTCCTAGTTTCATTGATCTGTTCTACTGTTCTTTTGGTTTCTATTTCATTGATTTCTGCTCTGAACTTTATTATATCTCCTCTCCTGCTGCGTTTAGGCTTTATTTGCTGTTCTTTCTCCAGCTCCTTTAGGTGTAGAGTTAGGTTGTGTATTTGAGACCTTTCTTGTTTCTTAAGAAAGGCTTATATTGCTATATACTTTCCTCTTAGGACTGCCTTTGCTGCATCCCAAAGATTTTGAACAGTTGTGTTTTCATTTTCATTGGTTTCCATGAATTTTTTTAATCCTTCTTTAATTTCCTGGTTGACCCATTCATTCTTCAGTAGGATGCTCTGTAGCCTCCATGTATTTGAGTTCTTTCTGACTTTCCTCTTCTGATTGAGTTCTAGTTTCAAAGCACTGTTGTCTGAAAATGTGTAGGGAATGATCCCAATTTTTGCTACCAGTTGAGACCTGATTTTTGACCTAGGATGTGATCTATTCTGGAGAATGTTCCATAGGCACTAGAGTAGAATGTGTATTCTGTTGCTTTGGGATAGAATGTTCTGAATATATCTGTGAAATCCATTTGGTCCAGTGTGTCATTTAAAGTCTTTATTTCCGGGACACCTGGGTGGCTCAGTCGGTTAAGCGTCTGCCTTCAGCTCAGGTCATGATCCCAGGGTCCTGGGATCGAGTACCGCATCGGGCTCCCTGCTCCGCGGGGAGCCTGCTTCTCCCTCTGCCTCTGTCTCTCTCTCTCTCTCTGTCTCTCATGAATAAATAAATAAAATCTTTAAAAAATAAAAAAAATAATAAAGTCTTTATTTCCTTGTTGATCTTTTGCTTAGATGATCTGTCCGTTTCAGTGAGGGGGGTGTTAAAGTCCCCCACTATTATTGTATTGTTGTCAATGTGTCTCTTTGCTTTTGTTATTAATTGGCTTATATAATTGGCTGCTCCCATGTTAGGGGCATAAATATTTACAATTATTAGATCTTCTTGTTGGATAGACCCTTTAAGTAAGATATAGTGTCCTACCTCATCTGTTATTACAGTCTTTGGTTTAAAATCTAATTTGTCTGATATAAGGATTGCCACCCCAGCTTTCTTTTGGTGTCCATTAGCATGGTAAATGGTTTTCCACCCCCTCACTTTCAATCTGGGCATGTCTTTGGATCTAAAATGAGTCTCTTGCAGACAGCATATCGATGGGTCTTGTTTTTATCCAATCTGATAGCCTATGTCTTTTCATTTGGGCATTTAGCCCATTTATATTCAGGGTAACTATTGAAAGATAGGAATTTAGTGCCATTGTATTGCCTGTAAGGTGACTGTTACTGCATATTATCTATGTTCCTTTCTGGTCTATGTTGCTTTTAGGCTCTCTCTTTGCTTAGAGGACCCCTTTCAAGATTTCCTGTAGGGCTGGTTTTGTGTTTGCAAATTCCTTTAGTTTTTGTTTGTCCTGGAAGCTTTTTATCTCTCCTTCTATTTTCAATGACAGCCTAGTTGGATATAGTATTCTTAGCTGCATATTTTTCTCATTTAGTGCTCTGAATATATCACGCCAGTCCTTTCTGGCCTGCCAGGTCTCTGTGAATAGGTCTGTTGCCAATCTAATGTTTCTACCATTGTAGGTTACAGATCTCTTCTCCCGAGCTGCTTTCAGGATTTTCTCTTTGTCTCTGAGACTCGTAAGTTTTACTGTTAGATGCCAGGGTGTTGACCTATTTTTATTGATTTTGAGAGGGGTTCTCTGTGCCTCCTGGATTTTGATGCCTCTTTCCTTCCCCAAATTAGGGAAGTTCTCTGCTATAATTTGCTCCAATATACCTTCTGCCCCCCTCTCTCTTTCTTCTTCTTCTTCTGGGATCCCAATTATTCTAATGTTGTTTCATCTTATGGTATCGCTTATCTCTTTAATTCTGCCCTCGTGATCCAGTAGTTGTTTATCTCTCTTTTTCTCAGCTTCTTTATTTTCCATCATTTGGTCTTCTATATCACTGATTCTCTCTTTGGCCTCATTTATCCTAGCAGTTAGCTCCCCCATTTTTTATTGCACCTCATTAATAGCCTTTTTGATTTTGACTTGGTTAGATTTTAGTTCTTTTATTTCTCCAGAAAGGGTTTCTCTAATATCCTCCATGCTTTTTTTCAAGCCCAGCTAGTATCTTTAAAATCATCATTCTGAACTCTAGTTCCAACATCTTACTAATGTCCATATTGATAGGTCCCTGGCAGTCAGTACTGCCTCTTGTTCTTTTTTTTGAGGTGATTTTTTCCATCTTGTCATTTTGTCCAGAGGAGAATAGATGAATGAGAGAACAAAATGCCCACAGGGTAACAACCACCCCCGAAAAATATACACTAAACAAATCGGAACAGACCTGAAATCAGGGGAAAATAAAGAGAAAGGAAGGAAAAAGAAAAAGGAAAAAGATTTTTTAAAAACCTAACAAACAAACAAACAAAAAACCAGAATACACTCAAATATGATTAGGCTGGTGCATAGTTCAGTGCCACACACTAGATTTTGGGCGTATTTGGTCTGTTGGAAGAAAGTGCCTCCCAAAATTTTAAAGAAAGAAAAGCTTATATATGTACAAAAATAAGGGTAAATATGATGAAGGGATGGAATATGACTGTAAAGATGAAAGTTATAAAAGATTTTTTAAAAGGAATTGATAAGATAAGAAGTTGGTTGAAAAAAGAAAGAAGAGGATTTAAAAAAAAGGGGGTGGAGAGAATGTGATTAGGCAGGAGACTAGAACAAAGCCATACACTAGAGATTTAGGGTATATTTTGGTCAGTTAGAAGAAACTACATCCCCAAATTTTAAAGAGAGAACAACTTATATATATATACCAAAAATAAGGTTAACTACTATGAAGGGATAGAATATGACTGTAAAAATGAAAAATACAATAGATTTTTTAAAAAAGGGATTGATAATATATTGGTTGATAAGGGGAAAAAGAAAAATTCACAAAAAAAAGAAAAAAGAAAAAGAAAATTAAAAAAATTAACTTTGAAAGACTAAAGAATCATGGTAAAAAAGCCATGAATTCTATGTGTAGTATTCCCCAAGTGCTGGAGTTCTGCTGTTCTCATTGACTGGTAAACTTGGTCTTGGCTGGCTGTTCTCCCTGATCTTCTGGGGGAGGGTCCTGTTGCTGTGGTTCCCAAATGTCTTTGCCGGAGGCGGAATTGCCCCGCCCTTGCCCCCTCCCGGCTAAGTAATCTGCTCGGGTTTGCTCTTGGGAGCTTTTGTTCCTTGCAAGCTTTCCGTACAGCTTTGGAGGCTGAGAGTGAAAATGGCAGCCTCTCAATCTCCTCCCCAGAGGAGCCGAGACTTGGGGCCCCGCTCCTCAGTGAGCCCCCAGAGAAAAGCAGTCAGTCACTCCCAGCTCCCCAGTCTCTGGCCGTACTCTGTGCTCACCCAGCCTGTGACCCCGCGTTTCTATCTCTGGCACCCGACTCAGTGTGGAGTCTCCAAACCCAGCAGATCCCTGTGGTGCCCTCCCGCGCCTCTCCTCCTGGGGGAGGAAGGTGAGTCTCCCCGGATCTGCCGCTTGTTGGGTCCCTGCTGCAGGAGCAGTGGCCTGACTGTGCCGGGTTATGGCAACCCCGAGCTGAGAGCCCACGCCTCGGCTCCGTCTCTGCAGCCGGCTTCCCTGCTCTGATACCTGGGAGATCTGCCGCACTCAGGCACCCCCGGTCTTTCTGTGACCCCGAGGGTCCTGAGACCATACTGTCCTGTGAGGGTTCCACCCCCCGCTTAGCCACTGGAGCGACATCCCTCAGCGGAGCAGACTTCTAAAAGTTCCAATTTTGTGCTCCGCGGCTCTATCACTTGCCAGAAGTGGCCAACGGAGGCCCCTCCCCCGCCATCTGTCCTCCCGAATATCGCCTCGGATTCACTTCTCCGCATGTCCTACCTTCCAGAAAGTGGTCGCTTTTCTGTTCAGAGTTGCTGCTATTCTTTTCTTCTATCTCCTGTTGTGTTTGTAGGTGTTCAGAATGGTTTGATCCCTATCCAGCTGAATTCCTGGGACCAGACAAAATCCAGGTCTCCTACTCTTCCACCATCTTGCTCCTCCCTCCAGAACTCCACAAAAACTCTTAAACTTAATTCCAGAAATATTTACTCAGTCCCTGCTATGTGCAAGCAAGATGGCTGAGGGCCAAATGGGTCCATGTCCAGATTCTGATTTCTGCATGTGCATCTCCACTGATGTTGTCAGTGGAGACTTGGAGGTGAGTTCAGAAGATCTGGATAAGATTGGTGGGCAGGGGTGGGGGGAGAGAAGGTTCTGTGCAGGGAAATTTCCCGTGATGGTATCAAAAGGTCAAAGGCCCAAAAGCAAGAACGAGAGAGCGTATTTAGACAGAAGAAGGAAATCAGCCTGTCCCATGATATGTTGGAGAAAAATGAACCTATTTTTGGATATTTAAGATTGGCCTACATCACAAAGAACTTTGAAAGAAATTGAGATACATAAAATTTTGAGGCCAAAACAGCATACGTAACATGAAAGTTGCTGAGTCATTATGTTGTACACCTGAAACTATTGTAACTTTCTGTGTCATCTATACTCAAGTAAAAATAATTCACTGATTAATTAAAGAAAAGCAGCAGTCCCTGGGATGTTAGAAGATTAAACTGTCCTAAAAAAGAAAGGTATCATATATTAATACAAAAATCTCATGACCAGAAGATGGTCAGAGTAATTTCTGCCTATGGCAAGGCATCCTGAAGACTCAGAGACTTGCACATGCAGAAATCAGAATCTGGACATGGACCGCTGGCATTAGAAGTCGAGAACGTGCCTATGAAACATTGAGACAAGCATTTCTACTAGGTGATAGCAACATCATCTCCATAAAAATTTATATGATGCTATATTAGTCAAGTATTCTTTGACAAGATAATGATCTTTGAAGGCAAGGAGGATTTGTGCACTTAATTTACTTCAGCTTTCAAGAAGCCTCTGATAAGCTTCTCATCAAGAAGCTTTTTGGGTTGTTTTTTTGTGGTTGTTATTAATATTATCACATGTAGGTGTAACTGACATGGCTAATTGATTGAACCATGAAGGTATTAATTATCAAATGCTGTGTAACACATCAGCTTAGAAGGTAGCCACTTAAAATGGCAAATATTTATTACCTCACCACTTCTGCACATGGGAATCAGATGTAGCTTACTTGGTTGTGTCTGGCTCAAGTTCTTTCAGGAGGAGGCGGTCAGGCTGTTAGCTGGCACTGCAGTCACCCAGAGGCTCCACTGGGGTTGGAAGGTCCTGTCCTGGGTCCTCACATGTCCTAGCTCTGTGTCCATGCTCACTCCCATGCGCCTTTTACAAGCATTCCCTCACCATGTGGCAACTGGTCACCCCAAGTCAAACCATTCAAACAGAGAGCAAGAGAAAGCAAGAGAAGCAAGACAGAAGTCAGTCTCCATGAAACCTGATCTCAGAAGTGACATGTCATTCCTCTTGCCATAGTCTTCCCACTAGAAGTGAATCGCTAGGTGGAACACACACTGAAAGAAAAGGACTGCACATAGGCGTGAGCATGAGGCGGTGGGATCACTGGGGCCATCTTAGGGAGGTGCCTGTCACACCCAACTTCTATTCATAGCTCCCTTCCTCCGAAGCCACGTCCTAGCTGAGATGTGTCCTGGGTTAAAGTTCTGGCTCACAAGACACAAGCAGTAGCCTCCCTGTGTCCCTGAGAAGCTTTTGCTTTGCTGATGGTGTCCCTTGCTCTTTTCCCTTACTCTAGCACCTTCTTTCTGTTGTGCTGTGGGCATGGTGGCTAAATACGGAGCAGCCACCTGGCAACCATGAGAAAAAAGACCAGAAAAATTAAATCATCATTGGCCTTGATGTCACTAAGCTGCTGAACAAATTCCAGCAGCCACTTACCTCTGGACCCCTGCTTGTTTGGTGAGAAAAGCTTCTATTTATTGAAGTCACTCTAATTCGATTTTCTGTTACTGAAGCAGAAAAGCACTCCTGATTTATATGTTAGGATACTGTCTTATGTTAGGAAACAACCCTCAGGTATAAATGGGACGTTGCAGGGAAGTGAACCACGTGGGATATAACTTACATACAACCAGAAAATTTAAGCTCTGATGATTTATTGTAATAAATTCTTCTATGGGCATTCTCTGCCTTTTTCTTTCTTGGTAGCTCATAGAAAGTTTCCTTCACCTCAAAATGAATATTCAGTCCACCCCTCTGTCTGACAGAGGGGCCCCACCCAACCTCCCAGAGTTGATGAACAGAAAAGAAAGGAAATATGGAATAAAACGGACTTAGCTGTTATGCTGGAAAGATGGTTACAATTCTCTGCTGCTTCCCATCAGCAGATGAACACTTTGTCCCAGTCCCTTGAATCAGGGTGGGCCTTGCACCTTCTCATGACCAAAAGGATGGGTGGAGGCAACATTGTACTACTTTAAGGCAAACACAATAATCGTTCAGACCTGGTTGGGTGCCGCACAAACCATATGCTTAAGGTGGTTTCCCACTTTGGGCATTAAATAATACCATCTGTCTTTCAATAATGTTACAGCTCTGAGGAGCCAGATTTCTACTGTTGTTGTGTTGAAAAAACAAGCACAATATGAAAATCAGTATAGATAGGACATTAGAGAGGCAGAATCCAATATGATTCTGAGGTCTGGGCTGTTGTGCAGTGCCCAGCATGCAAACACGTCCCATTAGCAACTGACTGTGGCTGTTTAAGAATGAAGTAAAAATGTTATTCTTTCTTTCAATTCATGTGCAGTATTTTTGCAAATGGCTACTTTTAGGACATAAATATTTATTGTTATTTGGACAGAACTACTTAACAAACAAAACTGTTGGGTATTTCTTTTGGTTCAGGAATGTGCCCTGAAAAAAATTAACTGAGACACTAAGAGTGCTGGGAATCCAGAAAGTTTAAAAACCTCTACATTCATGAATGAGAATATAAAGATGGCAGCTTTTTTTCATGAGATCAAGTTATACATATGAGGAAAAGGAATCTCAAAGAAACATTTTTAAAGTCACCTAATCAACTTCCTAATCTCTCAATATCCAAACAGAACCTTGTACATCCTAGGTGCTTGATAAGTGTTTCTAAAATAAATGCTTTAGTTGAACAGATCATTAGAAATCTACACTTAGCAAAGACAGCCTGATACTCATTTTTTTCAACAACACAGTGTTTAAGTATTTAAGTGCTTAGGGCTACTACAGTTCTTCCTTATTCCTTCTTGGTAAGACTCAAGTTGACTCAACTTGCTTGAATTCAATTCACAGTGTCAAGTCTCAGCCAAAGGTATTGAAGGCTGTGGATCACGGTGTAAAGCTCTTGGGAAGACACCTTTGCACATCGTTTCTGACGTGTCCCAGGTTTACGAGTCATACAGCAAAACGTCCTGATACTCGAGCCCTTCTGTCTTCCTGTTCTACTGTTGTTCAAAAGTACCTGTCAAAGCTTTTCAGAATTTCAAACCCAAATGATTTGTTCCATAGGTAAAAGGAAACACACACTTAGGTGAAATTAATTCTACTCTTATTGCTAAAAATTTCACCTAAATTGATTACCCAAGGGTTCATTCTATCCCACGGCTCTCTACTTACCATTCCTATGATATTGCACATATTACACAATCATTGTCCATTTTCCAGCTTGATTGTTCATTGTGGCAAAGAGAAAGTGAAAGAACTCTGACATAACAGTCGGGGCAGCCGACATGAGACATATTTTTGGATGAGTCAACGAAATGTATACAATTTCTGAATCTGACACTAAATTCTGTTCACAGACTTTCCTCACTCATCCATCTAAAGCTGTCCCAAGAAATCAAAAACCCCCTGAGGCAACAGGTAAGTCCAATGTTATTCACTCCCACAGTTAAGCTCCTTTAGAGGACTTGAGATGCCTAGGCATTCAGGGTTGCTCCTACCCATCACCCATCACACAGGCACATCTTCTCTGTGACATTTAGTGGGACTTTCTCTGGCATCTATCTGGTGGCTTTGATATCTATTTCAGAACCCATCAGCAGGTTATCCCAACAAATCTCAGTTCCCCCAGCCCACTCATCTGTCCAGCCCAGTTCTATCTGGTCATCATTCATTGAGAAGCTAATGGCTACATCTTTACTTCCTCAGATTGGTCCTTGAATGAGATTTTCTCTGGCCAAACTACTTAAAATTGCAACTTTCCCCAAGCCTTCTACTCCCTTTCCCTGCTATATATCCTCCAGAGTACTTTTACCATCTTATATCCTATTGCCTTGATTTGTTTACCTTCTTTATTGTCAATCTTTTCCCAAACTTCATGGGGGCGAGGATTTTTTTTTCTAATCTATTTGGCTCACTGATATGTCCTCAGCACCAAGACCTATTCCTGACACGGGCATTCAATACATTTGTTTAATAAATTCATTTCCTCATGTTTTTTGGGGTTTTTTTGTTGTTTGTTTGTTTGTTTGTTTTATTTGACAGAGAAGGACACAGTGAGAGAGGGAACCCAAGCAGGGGGAGTGGGAGAGGGAGAAGCAGGCTTCCGGCGGAGCAGGGAGCCTGATGCGGGGTTCGATCCCAGGACCCTGGGATCATGACCTAAGCCGAAGGCAGACGCTTAACGACTGAGCCACCCAGGCGCCCCATTTCCTCATGTTTTTAATGAACATTCATTGAGCATCTACTATGTGCCAGTTACAATGCTTAATGCAGGCAAAGCACCTGCTTTCACAAACATGACAACCCAAGGCTGACTCCCTTGGATTATAAACACAATTATGTGTGTGTGTGTGTACACGTACACACGCACGTGCGTGGGCAAACGTGTGTGTTCTGCATATGTTTATTTTCTGAAGAAAGGATAGTAGTTTCCATTAGTTTCTCTAAAAGAGCCATGACTGCAACATATGCTCCGCTGAAGCACCGCTGAAGAGCTCTTTCCCATAGAGCTTCTGTGTTTCTCTCAAGTGAATACAGTGCATGAGAAAGCTCACCCCCTGGAAATCCAAATTTCCCTCAATGCACCAGACCTCAGTTCTATCACACAAGCTCCTGAAAGCCCATTTCCTTTGGTTTCCTCCCCAGGCTGTCTAGAAGGTGTCGATTATTTTAATTCTACCACATTTACCTATGAAACATTTATCTCACTCTAAAAGTGTTCTGAACTTGGCTTTGGCCTGTGCACACATTAAATATGTAATTCATGTACTCTTAACAATCTGGTGTTTATTATCCAATTGTGTGTGCATCTTCCACCACTTAACCTACCAAGTTTTGGTTCCAAGCCTCCACAGAAAAGGAAGTGACAAGCTGATTGTTTTTATTGGCTTAATAAATACTTTCAATATTGTTAATGATAATGGTAAGACAATATGCACTCTGACTGAAATCTTTTCATAAAATAAAAGGGGGGAGGGCAATTGGGGAAACTATCCAGATAATTGAGATTGATAATTCTGTACCATAGAGTGCACAAATTTGCCATCCAAACACATTATAACACATCACTTATGATCAAACTCTCTATTTGACTATTCACAGATGGTATTGGACCCATAAACTACAGGTAAAATAATTTAAAGATTTTACTTTTGATCCTTTCTTTGGCCCTGTGACTTCTCTTCCCATTTGAAAGGAGTGGATTTTTGTGTGCCCTTTTGCTTTCTGATCCTCATTCCCCCTTCCTCTCCTTCCCATAATGAGATGGAGAGCGAGCAGGGAGCTCCACACAATTCTCCAAATGGCTCAGTCTAACACCAGCAGGTCCTGGACCTCACCTGTGCAACTTTGATTCTGACATGATTTTTCTGAAGTAGAGAAAAAAACTTTTGTTTCTGACAATGGAGATTTGAACTGCATGAAAATAATATGTCTCAGAAATTCTTGCTCAAAAAAAAGATGCTTTCCTCATGTAAGTGAAAGTCTTACCCTATGCATTTTGTATGTACCGTTCATATATCTTTACTATGCTGCTCTAACCTGTGTTCACACTCAGCAAATTCTCTACCTCCTTGCTTTTAAAATTGAGCAGGCCTTGCCAAAATTCTTTCTACTCAGATTATAAGGTTCCTTGAAAAACTATCAGCATCTGTCCAAACCTTCTTGGCATCCCTGCATCAAGGGGCCAGCTTACGGTGGGGGGGGCAGTTGGATTTTTCCTTTTCCTCTCTCATCTCCAGGCCCAGTCCCCAGGCTGGTGTCCATCCCAGAGTTGCACTACCCCAGTGACAACACGCGCTGGGAAGGCCATCCTGAAATCCAAAGAGAAAACCCATGTCTCTAGGCAGAGGAAACGGGAAAAGGGATCCCTGTGGTTTGAAGAGCTTAGGGAAAATGCTCATTATTTTTTTTTCCTTTTTTTTCTTTCTCCACTTTGCCTTGAGGGCAGCCTGAGACACCCAATCTGAGCAAGGACAAGGGCAAAAGCTCTGAAAGGAACCTGACTTTCTGGAAGTAGGAATTGACAAAACACTCTGAGAGTCCAAGAGTGTGGAGAAACCCCTCGCAGGGAAGGGCTGTTAAATCCCAAATTCTGTGTGTGATCTCACAGCTGCCCCAGGCTCCTCCAAGCTTCATGCACACAGACCAGACACCCAGATGCATAGCAAAAGCTTTAAAAGCCAAATACAATACAAGCCACCACCCAGATCCCAGACTAACCCCTGAGGGGAGCCTGCATGGGGCAAACCCAAATACCACAGAAAAGGTTTTGCAAACTGAACTAGTGTTTGAACCAAAGCCCAAGGAAGGTGAGACAAAACTTGTGGTCTCAACTGAAAGGGGCTGATTGCCTGCTAAAATAAATGATCAACAATCTCCCGAAGATAGAAGTAAACGAAGTCTCATAACATATTCAAATGCCCAGCAAGTGCTCCAGAATTATTCAGCAGCCAAAGAACTAGAAAAATCTGACAAATTCCCAGCAGGGAAAAAAAAAAAAAAATCAACAGATGCCCAGATGTTGGAATTATCAGACAAAGGTGTTAAAGCAGCTCTTATAATCATCTCCATGAGGTAAAAATGCACAGTCTTGAAATGAATGAAAAAATAGAAAACCTCAGAGGGAAATAGAAACTATGTTTTTTAAAAAAGGAAAATTCTAAACTAAAAAATAAAATATTTGAATAAACAACTCATGGGCTGAGTTCAATAGCAGAATGGAAATGACAGAGAAAAGAGTAAACTTGAGGATAGATTCATAGAAATAAAACAGAGAAAAAAGCTGGAAAAAAAAAAGTGGACAGAGCATCAGGGCTCCAGGAGGCGCCTCCCAGGTATTTTCTCCAAGTACGTGAAAATCTCCGTTCACACAAAAACCTGTATGCTAATGTTTACAGCAGCTATAGTCATAATTACCCAAACCAGAAATAAGCCATCTGTGCCTCAGCTGGGGAGTGGATAGGCACGCCGGGATTCATGCCTACAACAGAATGCTCAGCAATGGAAAGGAACAAATAGTGAAGTCACAACAATCTGATGAATTTCAAATGCCTTTAGTCTAGGAGAAAAAAGCCAGACTCGAGGGCTAGATCCTCTATGACTCCATCTATATGGCATTCAAGAAAAGGTAATATATAATAAAATTATATAAAATTATAGGAATGAAGAATAAGTCAGAGATTGCTAGGGGTTTGGGATGGGAGAAGTGGCTTCCTAAAAGTGAGTATAAAGGAATTTGAGGGCTGTTCTTTCTCTGGACAGTGGTGGTGGTTACACAATTCTGTGCATTTGTCAAAACTAATAAAGCTGTTGCATTAGCCCAGGGTTTCATATATATATGTGAAAAGATTTATTATAGGAATGGGTTCATGCAACTGTGAAGGCTGAGAATTCCCAGGATCCGCCATCCACAAGCTGGAGATCCAGAAAGGCAGGTGGTGTAATTCAGTCTGAGTCCAAATGTCTGAGAACCAGGAACACTGAGGACAGGAATAGATGGCTATCCCAGCCCAAGTACTCAGGCATGAAGGAGAGAATTCTTCCTTCCTCAGTTTTTTTGTTCTATTCAGACCCTCAAGGGACTAGATGATGCCCACTGACATTGAGTAGGGCAAATTGCTTTACCAAGTTCACCAATTCGAAGGTTAGTTTCATTCAGAAATACCTTCACGGAACACCCAGAAATAATGGTTAGCCAAATTCTGGGCACCCCATGATCCAGGTAGGTTGACATATAAAACTAACCATCACAACTATACACCAAAAAGAGTGAACTTTACTGTACATCAATTTTAAAAATAAATTGGAAGTAAATAGCCATGAGCTCATCAGCCCAGAGTGGTTTCTCTTCCTGGCTAATGAAATCATTTAATGTTGTCTTTTATTCAAGACACCACTAATGAGCTGGCCATCATCCCCACCAAGGCTAACACTGCTCAAAGATCTGTAACAGATGGACTTCATCATAATAGGAAAAAAAGCTTGTGAAGTTAAGTACTGTCAGACATTACCACAAGCCTCAAAGAGGCAAACCCTATGTGTCTGAATGAGGTTTGAAGAGCAAATGGTTTATCTTCCCCAATTCCATTTTCTTGCTACAAAACAAGGATAAGAACCACAAGGTTATTAGGAAGATGAAATGCATGCAGAAAACCTAGTATAATATTTGGCATGTAGTTTGACTCAGCAGGCATGTAGTTTGACTCAACCCATTTCTCTGTAGGCCCACTGAAGCTTTGTTCATTCCTAAATACCAAAGCATGAGCTCATGAGTCTATTGATTATTTTGTAGCCCAGAATGGTCCAGGAGCAATATAGTCATCTCAGGACATACTAAAGATCCCACAGAGGCTAAAATAATTCTAAAGACCTTACTTCCTAAATCAGGTCAACAAAAACTGATCTGATCAGATGCATCAGAAGAGAAACTTTTTTTTTTTTTTAGATTATGTATGTATGTATTTATTTGAGAGTGAAACAGAGAATGAGAGAGAGAGAGAGCGTGCGCGCCCAGGAGAACCCAAGTGGGGGGAGGGGCAGAGGAGGAGGGAAAGGGACAAGCAGACTCCATGCTAAGCATAGAGTCTGAGGTGGGGCTAGATCTCGGGACCCTGAGATCATAACCTGAGCTAAAACCAAGAGTCAGCCACTTAACTGCTTGAGCCACTGAGGCCCCCCAGAACAGAAAACTCTTGAAGTCAAGGAGAGCTTCCATACCTTTTGGCATTCTTTATTTAGGCAGAATTAATGAGAAATTACACATATTTAAGTGTCCAACTAGACGAATTTTGCACGTATGACAGCATCATCACATTCAAGATAACATTCCTTATGTCTTTACAAGTTCCCTCATGCCCTCTGTTACCCACCCCCTCTCCTGTCCCCAGGAAATTACTGATCTCCTTTCCATTTCTCTAGATCCATATTTGTTTGCACTTTCTAGATTTTTACATATGGAATCATATGTGATGCACATTTCTTTTTGGTCTGGCATTTTAGGGTGTATCCCGGTGGTGGCACATGTCAATTGACTTGGATGGCTACATGGCAGCTGTCTGAGGATTTGGCTATGACAAATAAGGCTGCTATGAACACTCGCATCCAAGTCTTGGGTGGACATGTCCTTTCATTTCTCTTGGAGAACTCTCTGGAGTGGGATAACTGGGTCATATGGTGGGTACAGGTCTCACTTTTCATGAAACTGTCAAATCATTTTCCAAAGTTGGACGTACGATTTTGCATTCCTACCACCTGTTTATGGGAGTTCTAGCTGCTTCACATCCCCAACCATCGATATGGTCAATGTCTTTCCTTTTAGCCATTTTAGTTGGTATGTAGTGGTATCTCATTGTGGTTTTCATGTGCATTTCCTTAATGACTAATGATATAAAACATCACTTCTTTGGTAAAGGATTTGCTCCAAACTTTTGCTCATATTTTTACTAGATTTTTCATATTCTTCTTATTGAGTTCTTTATGAGTTTTTCAAAACAAGTCCTTTGTCAGATATGTTTTATGATATGTTCTCCCAGTCTCTAGCCTCATTTGTTATGTTTTTAACAGTGTTTTGAAGAACAAAAGCTTTTGTTTTGTTTTTTGATTTGATGAAGTCCAATTTATAGATTTTTTTTCTTTTGTTTTGGGCTTTTTGAACCCTCTTCAAGAAAACTTTGTATAACCTATGGTCACAACCATGGGCCCCATTATCTTCTGGAAATTCTATACATCTGCCTCTTACACTTAGGTCCATAATATTTTTTGAGTCCCCCACATCTCTACACAGTCAAACATATATGTTTCTTACTCAACAAAAGGTTTTTCGATCAAAAGGGCTGTAAGGGTTTTGGGGTTCACGACGTGAAAAAGAGATGAAAGGTAGAATGGAAAAGTTAGGGGAAATGAAGGGGGTGGAGAAGAGAAATGTCTGCTGTTACTCATACATCTCCATCCAGAACAAGAATGACCCCCTGGGAGACTCCCAGACCAGGACCCCGGGCGGGCTGTGACCAAGGGCAATAACAAGAAACAGGTCAGCCCTGGGCCCAAGAAAGACCCTGTGGCATTAAGCCCATTTATTTACACACCCAAACTGAAAGGACCAGAACCACACTTTTGAGTAGATGGATGTGAAGGCTGAGTGTGTGGAATGATTGAAAGCCTCAGGACAGCAAAGCTGCCTTCAGCTGCACCCCTCCTCTGCTGGGCAAACTTCTGAAAGGACACACTTCCCTCCATTATGGCTCTGCCACCAGCACGATGTTTTCCAGGCAGGACATGTTATCTGGTATTCCTTTATTGAGCACCTGAGGCTCCAATGCTAAGAGCTCAGGAGACCAGGAGAAGGCTTCTTTTTGCCTTCAGGATGAAGTTCAAAATCCTTCCTGAGGCCGTCAGGGTTCCAAACGACCTGGCTCATCATAGCCACTCCTTTCTTTCCTCTCAGCAGATCCACCCACCAGCCTGTCCTCCAGGTCCCAAGTGGGCCATACTTCCCTCCAACCGGTACTTCCCTTGCTCTTCCCTGAACCTGAAATATCCTCCCATCACCCGAGAATTCCCAGATTCCCTTCAGATCTCATCTTGGTGTCACTTCTTCAGGGTGACCTCTCTAGACATGCCCTCTTAGACTCTATCCACCCCAGCAACATGCTCTTATAGCACCTTATGTGTCTCCTTCATAGCACTTGTGACTCCTGCATGTGAGGGGCTCTTTGGTCACCATTAGACTGTAAGCTCCATGTAGGAAGAAACAATGCCCACTATGCCCACCTCCAGCATGTTTCTGGGGCCAACTTAGGGCTCAAATATTTCTTGAATGAATATGTTGAATATAGAACTTAAAATAGTCAGACATGGTTAACAAAATGTTGCCACAATAATTTGTATCATTTTTAAGATAGTTACTATATTTGTTGTGAGTCTGAAAATTCAAGTACTTGAAAATCGCTAGCTGCAAATATGGATGTCATAGAATCCTTGGATTGGCCAACTGTGCTGCAAAGCTTAGTCATTACAAATTAGCATCGTGGACACCAGTCCAAGGTCAACCATACATGACAGCTCGAGAAGTCCCCCAGGAACATGAAGGAAAGTGGATGAAGAAGGCTAAAAACCTCAGAGAGAAATGTTGACACAGACATGAGAAGGAAGCCAATGGGTCCAGAAGTAATATCACAGTAATGCCAGGATTCAGAAAAGCAGTCAATTTAACTATTTAATTCTTAAATAAAATCACTGTGGGGGGGGGTGGTGTATGATCATAGAAAGATTATACTCTCTGAATCATCCCTCTCTGTAAAATTATGAAGCTGATTTTTTTTAATATAAAACATTCTGAAAATAGCCATTTTTGTGCAGGCTTTCAGTAAGTAATTTCTTCACCATTCAGTCCTAGTATATCTCTCTCAAAATCTAAGCCTTGAGTTGCAAACGTGCAAGAGAGAGAGTAAATGCTTTCCTTGTTATTTTCCAGTTATTTAGTAAAGGGGAGGTGGCTCCTCTTGGTCCTTTTATTAAGGAAGAGGTAACATATGATGCTTAGCATTTTCTCTTGGGCAAGTGTTGAGTTTTGCTGCCTCTGAACTGAGAAGAAAGCCAACTGTCATCATATGAAGCTGAGAGGTGCAATCTGAAAGAGAAAAGAGCTTATCGTGAGAGGCAGGAGTGGGCAGAGGCCACCGTCCACCTCACAGAGGGAAGATATCCTCTGGAAGATGAAAGAGAAACAGCAGAGCTTTTACACAGAAGGAAGGAGGAAGGAATTTAACTGGAGTGTAATCACCTCACATGTGTGGTCCGATACCTCTTGAGGAGATTATCCTCAAAGCAGTGTCAGGGCACATTACCCCACTCCCAGGGTAACTTCCAGACGCCATCCAATGTCTCAGAAAAAAATTTTTTTCTTTCACAAGTTGCACAGCACTGTGTTGCAAATTATATTCTCCTCTCCAAAAAAAAAGGAAAGTGTTGTCTCAGGGCTGTACAACTTCACAGCTTTCAAGATATGGATCCAATGTTTGGTGCCCTGGGGAGGCCACTTAGACACATGACTCCCAATAGCCGATGGCAGATCCTGGGCAGAGTAACGGAGGGCACAAGAACATGGTTTAAAGCAGTCCAAAGGCAGTCATGTTTTCATTGTACACAGAATGGGTAAATGAAGGGGTTGATATGTGGATTTTCCAGATAAAGGAAGATCCCTCCTCTTTCCAACACTGACACACTTTTGCTCCATGCATTTTTTGAGAGAAAGCTCTCTAGCATGCATCAAATCCTTCTGGAAGTCTTAAAGAAAGGCAGAGACACATGAGAGAAAACTACAGGATTGGGGGACTAGAGAACCTGCATTTCAGGATGAGCTCCACCACTCCCTGGCTGAGTGTCCGTGGGTCTACACTGCCAACTATGAAGAGAATGATCGTATCTGATGTGTGACCTTGTTTAATAATAGGTAATAGTGCACCTGTATTGAGCACTTTACTACATGGTAAGCATTCTCCTGTGTGCTATGCATGTGTATGACACCATTACTACTGAGAAGGTGCAGCTATCAACTGAGGCCGAAAGAAGGGGTGTAACACCCAAAGGACACCAAGAGGTTTGCAGCTAACCAGGCAGTAAGATCCCAGAGTCTGGGACTTTAGCCAGAACACTATCTTCCAGTACATTAAGTGACCACGGTTTACATAATATGTGTAAGGTCAGAATTTTTTCATCTGTAAGGTAGGGATGACAGTAGAATCTAAGCTATTTGGGGAATTAAGTAAGTGGGTCATGCTTAATATCAGCCACACCCTAGAAGGCACCCAGCACGTGCTAACTAGTTCCGCTCCCTTTCCTTGGGAGTTAGAAAAAGCTGGTTTCGAGCCCCAAACCTATACACATGACTTAACCCAAGCCCCTGTTACACCAGGCATGCTGTGAGTTGTTGAAGGATAAATAAAATACTGTATGCGAAACACGTGCCACGAGCATTTGATAATCAAAAGTATTTCCCACTGCTTACTGATATCTCCAAATGACACCTGCGTTTCAAATTTCAAGATATTTCAAAAACTTTCAAAATTTTTTTAAATTTCAAAAAAAATAAAAAATAAAATCAGAGAAATCAAACTCTTTCGCTTTCCTCTAAAGCTTCATCTCTTTTCTGTATTTCTTAATTAATGCACCCTTCTCCTTCATCAAAACTAGGAGGACTGTTCTATGATTTTCCAGTGGTGTCCATGCCCCATATTCGGTTAGTCACCAGGCCTGGGCCCTCCTGCTACTGCTTCTTCAGGTCCTTCATCCTCCCTAACCTGCGTCATTGCACGTTCTAAAGTGCTTGCCTGCCTAAGATATTTCCACCTCAATTCATCCTGCAGGTGGTTTCTTGTGTTCTTTCTAAAACCCATATCTTTTCGTTTTGAGCCTTCTGTGGCTCCCCACTGCCCAAGAGATAAAATCCAAGATATTTAGCAGCTCAGTCCAGAATTTCAGGACCTCTAATCATCTGTCCCAAACCTAGTCCTTGCGTCTAAATTCCTGCCAAGCTCCTACCAATGCAGCCTGAGCCTGGAGATGTCCTGCTCTTTCCTGCCTCTTGCCCTG
Organism: Neomonachus schauinslandi; assembly: GCF_002201575.2. Lineage (NCBI taxonomy): Eukaryota > Metazoa > Chordata > Mammalia > Carnivora > Phocidae > Neomonachus > Neomonachus schauinslandi. The sequence continues at coordinate 77,811,344 of NC_058405.1, forward strand.
GTTCACACAGCCCCTTCATCTGGACGTCCTCATCTCCCTCTTACCTCCCAGGAAGTGTTACTTACCCTCCCACAGTCAGATTTGAAACTTTTCTCACCAGACCCCTTTTTATTCAAGCCACTACATAGGTAATTTTAATTTCTAATACATGTCATTATAAAATGTTTCAAATAAAGATGAGAAAATGGCATAAAACATGCTCTGCTCCCCCAACTCACTTTTAACAGATAACAATTTATCATGGTAACATTAGATCACTTTAAAGAAATAAAATATTACAGATCCAGCACAAAGATCCCCACGTCTTTTCCTTCCCTTCTTCCTCACAGATACGAACTGTTCCGAAGTCTGTACATATCATCCCTGTGCATGTTTCTATATGTTTTTTATTTGAATATACCCATTTACATAAATTAAACAATTATGTAACACCTTAGGGAACAGTTAGGCCATGCCTCATAAAATTGGAGATGATCATCTTTGGAGACTCTTAATTCCATTGCCTGATTTCACCCAAATAACTCTCCTTGTGAACACAAAAAATACGTAAAAGTGTTGACTGAATTACTATTTATAACAGTGAAAAAAATTTAAAACATAACTGCCTCTAAGTGAGGGCAATGAATGGATAAAATGTGATTTACTCACACAATGTATTCCTTAGAACAATCAGTATCAGTAACCCAAAGTTTACTATTAACAATCAACAAAGACATAAGCCAAAAACACAATATCAAATGAAGTAAAACAAGTTGTAAAAGATATACAGTACAGGATACCTTGTTCTTTTTAATGGACTTGCTCATATTTTGATGATTACTCACATGCTAGCATTTTTCTGACACAGTTTTGGGGCATTAGGGAGGCGGATATTATTTTCTATCTACCACGTTTCCCTGTTATTTTTTTCCTTGACTTTTTAAATGTCATTGTCATTGAATTGATCAATCTTACTCCCAAGTTTCCTAGCATTTTAGAACATTCATTTTGTTTATATTTTTGAATAGCTGCTTTAAAATGTTAACACATATATTTAAACAGATTTTTCTGCTGATTCCCAGAAGTACTCCACATCAATACTCTTCCTCAGAAGGATAAGAATCTCAGCATTTTCACACACCTTTTTTTTCCTCACTTTTCACAATTTCCCAAAATCTATGGGATTTAATTTCTGAATTTTTGCTGAGGGAGGAGGGGCTCAATTTCTTTTTAATCATTCACTGACAAGTATTTAAATTCAGCTAGAACTTAGACTGATTACTTGGTGTGCCACTGTTTCGTTTTTTGTTTGTTTTTTTACAGCCCATATCATCCTCGTATTTTTCTTAATACTATTTGCACATCTCCCTAAATAATTATTTTATAAAATGTCTATAGTTGGTAAGTTTCATAAAGTTTTTTAGTACTTAAAATTGTTTTTAGTAAGCCTTCACATTCAGATGAAAAAAGAACTAGGTATGTGATTATTCTGTACTCTGAGTTGTTTTAGCAAATTACTTTGAAGATATTGCTTCATTGATAGCATCATTATTCTCCAGTATCAGTGATGAGAAGTCTGATGTTCGTCTGATTCTCTTTAATTTTCAGTTATCCAACTTTTCTTGGTGGAAAATTTTAAATGACCTCTGTTTGGTGTTTGTAATTTCACTAGACCATGTCTAGATGTGTATCTTGCTTTGCTCATCTTATTTGTTCCTGGTTCCCTTCTGTCTCAAGAGCCATGATCTTATTCAGCTTTTAGAAATGTTCTACTCTTCATTCTGATTGTTCTCTTTGGGAACTGATAGCTGGATGTTTCATTTCTAGATCATCTTCCATATCTTCTAACTCCCCCCTCCATACTTGACAACTCTCCAGCTTCTTGTGGTAGATAATCTATAGCCTCAACTGTCCACTTTGATAATTTAATCTCACCTGTATTTCCTCTGCATTCATTCAACATACTTAATGAGTTGTGTTTTTTTGTTTCTGATGATCATATTTAGAATTTTTAAGACACCCAGTTTTCTTGTTTTCATATCACATGTTAGTTTAATGGATGGGATGACTCCCTGAATATCTCTATCGTTGTATTTTAAGTTTTTTTTTTTTTTAATTGGCTCTACCAACTTTGTTTTGATGGGTATTTTTATGTGTGTCTGTGTGTGTGTATGCATGTGTGCACTAAGTTATTGTGTGTTTTTTTTAGCAATCAGATACTTGTGATTCTTGGTGTCTATTTATATTGGTGGCTGAGGGTTTCTCCTGACTATAGCCCAAATAAGAATCCTTATCAACAGATATATCTGGTGATTGGGGTTGGATATTCCTCCAATATCTTCGCTCCTCTGGACCTCGTGCCCACTCTGAGAATATCTCATATCTGAATTCCCATTTTAGAGAACACTTCAGTTGTAGCTCTGGACAAATGTTGGTGTCAGCTATTACATTTTCCTTTCTTTCTATTTTGGGGTATATCTTATGCTTTTTTTCTTTATCAACTTCCATGTGCTTTCTTTCTGAAATCTCTCAAAACTTCTAGATTACTTGTGACCCCTATTAAATTTTCCCATGCTCTAATTGTATAATTTTCAAGCATATTTTTCTAAAAGCATTCATGAACTTTTGATATGGGAAGGGATCTTAATACAATACCTAGCATTTTGTCTGTATGATTTAGAAAGGCCATCTCCCATTATTTTCTATGTGTCTGTTTCTCCCAATGAGGTGTAACTGAACCTTTGAATAGATAATCACACAATTTATACTTATACTTTCCTGGTATTGGATGCATAATAGGCTCTTAGTAAACTTTTTTTTTTTAAATAAACAAGTGCTCAGTTTGTAAATATATCACCATTGGACAAAAAACACTATAATGGCAAAGAAGGATTAACTCTGCATATTTTAACCTAATCAGTCCCTCTGTAATCTTTTTTTTTTTTTTTTTTTTTTTTTTTTTTTTTT
>NC_058405.1:77814389-77830077 GCF_002201575.2 Neomonachus schauinslandi
TTTTAAAGATTTTATTTATTTATTTGAGACAGAGAGAATGAGAGAGACAGAGAGCACATGAGAGGGGGGAGGGTCCGAGGGAGAAGCAGGCTCCCCGCCGAGCAGGGAGCCCGATGCGGGACTCGATCCCGGGACTCCAGGATCATGACCTGAGCCGAAGGCAGTCGCTTAACCAACTGAGCCACCCAGGCGCCCCCCTCTGTAATCTTTTATCTCCTTCCATCTTACTTCAATCCCAGAATACTCCCATATGATCATTTCTTTTTCTTTTTTCCTTCTGTTTTCAGGTTTGACATGGTTAGAACAAAAGGCACATTGGATCTGAACTCTGAAGATGAGGTCTGAGCCCCAGTATTGACATTTGCTAACACTGAGGTAATGGAAAATTCGTTTACCTTTTTCCAGTTCTCAACTTCCTTCTCCTCAAATGGAGAGTCTAATGCCTACCTTTCCCACTTCCCAAGGTTGTTGATGGACTGCTTAGATTTAATAATGCCTAAAAAAGCTTGTTATTAAATTTACAGTAATACAAAAACACCTTTGAATTGTATTTTAAAAATTCAAAGCTATAGAAAAAAACCCCTCACTGCCTCATTCCTCTCTTGCAGGTGCACCAGGGTGCAGGCAAAGTAGGAGCAGCATATGCTTCAGTCTTCCTACCAGCCCACCTGGTGCTTCTCGCATGGACTTTCTGGAAGAAAATGGGTCATTTTCCAAAAATGACCACAATCACATTTCTCATTCTATCTGCTCCTCCAGAAACTTGTCACTCCCCATGAAGAAGTGGAATCCATTTCTGCTCTCTTTGAACCTAGACAGGACTTTGCAACCTTCTTGGAATAGAACCCAGAGGAAATAATGCTACATGGCTTCCAAGGCTAGGTCAAAAAGGTGGTATGGCGTCCACTAGGCCCTCCTCTTGCTCTCTCAGGATTACTGTCCTTAGAACCCAGCTACTGCGTTATGAGGAAGCCCAAGCTTTACCAAGAGCCGTGTGTAAGTGCTCTGGCCAACCGCCAGGAGAATTAATGTGTCTTCAGAGGATTTCAGCCCAGTCTTTGAACCACCCAGTTGATACCAAGTGGAACAGAGATGACCATTGCTACTATACCCTGTCCAAACTGTAGATCCATGAGCAAAACCAACGTTGCCATTGTTCTAAGCCACTTCATTTTGGAATAATTTTTTCTATGGACATAGTGAATGAAATAAGCTTCTTGGGTCCTCTCTCTTTAATTTCCAGATACTCAATGCATTCATGCTCTTTAAACATTTTCCAAACACCTGTCACACCAGTTTCCCTCATATGCCCCACGAGTAAATAATGCCCTTGCTTCAAAATCAAAAGGCACACTCCTAAAATCTTTGGCAAACTGTGAGGTCACGATACCCTCGGGCAGAGAAGTTTGTCAGCTCCACAACATACCTCCCCTTTCTTCCATCCTTCCTCATCTCATCCACAAACCAGGAAGCAGAAGCCAAAAGCTTCACTCTCAGCATCTGAAAAGTCGATGACCTTTGACTTCAGCAGCCCAGAGCCACTGGAAAGCCATGACTACAAAACCCTTCCAGAGCAAGGGCAGGCTACTGCTTTTTCTTTTTAAATTGTAAAGTAAACTGTTTGTGATACTTCATGAAACACCCACTGCAGTGTTAAGGAAAGAGATTTTTTTTTTGTAAGAGATAAATCCTGATGAAAATGTTTAAGTGTTTGGTAATCTAATCATGCTAAAAATTAAGTTCCCTTTCATGACAAACACACTTTGTAGGGAAAAGGAGATGGGGACCAAGGGTCCACTTTTACAACTAAATCATCGTTCTTTATGACATTGAGATGCCCATCTGAAAAAGGCAAACACAATCAAACTAGCTACCCATGATCACATAAATAAAATTAAATGCTTGATGGAATTCAACTGTCCCGTTTCTTCTTTGGGGGTTATTTTTCTTTATTTTTACTGAATTCAGTCAAATGGTTTGTGTATGTCATCACAATCTGAGAATGTGTCTTCACAAGACCAAAATAAATCATGAATCTCTAATTCAGAGGGGGAAAGAGAGAAAAGCAGCTGCTCATCAGCATGACACAATAGTTCCACTGAATCAAGTGTATGCTGAGGTAAAATCTCACAGGGCAGAAAAGCATAAAAATCTTCCTGTATGGACATCCACAAGTCACTACTAAGTCCTTCCCCTTACAAATATTCCCTATCTATGGAAGGAAGATCTCAGTGATAAAACTCTGAGGAATTACAATCTCTGAAGCCTTAGATTGCACATGCTCCAATTTTGAAACAGCTAGATTTTGTGACAGAACCAAAAGCAAGAAGCTTAGAATTCAATAGGTCATTATCGTGTAATTATTTTATAAAACAATAAATGGCCTGGTAAGAAATTTGCCCAAAATTTCTAGAATTATGTGGAATTGGGGGACTTGAAAGTCTCCCCAAAGAAAGTATAACTTAACTCTAAGAGAAGCAGCAGATTCTCCTGGAAACCACAACTAGATTAGAGAGAGAGGTCTTGGCACTACAGTCGACCACAGGATGAGAGGAAGCCACCACCTTCTGGGCAAGTTTCCCCAAAATTCCCCAATAAAAATGATAGTATTTGCTCTACCAACCTTACAGCTATCTGAGAAATAATGAAATCATTTTGAGTTTGTTGGAAGAAAGATATTTTAAGATTTAAAAATAAAACCTTTGGTTCACTATATGCAATATACTACAATTATAGTCGTTTGTGTTTTAAAATAAGCCCATGACCTGAGATCTCTCTTTGCCCGAGAAAAGCCATGGGATTTTCAGTGTATCAGTTTGGGGAGGGGGCGGAGGTGGGAGGGTGCCTTGTAAGAGTTTCAGTTTTCTTGGCTTGCAGAAGCAGCAGCAGCTGAAAACTGTCAAAATTGTTTAGGTATGTGGACCATCACCAGAATTCAAAGAAAACATAGCCTTTTCCTAATGAGCAGAGGTAACAAGAGCCTGAGATATGGGAAATGTTCTTTGATTTGGCCTATAGAGGAAGAAGAAAGTTTTAAAAGCCTTTAATGCACTGTAGGAACTATTACACACATGAAGTGCTCCTCCTTAAAACTGAAGGGACTAGGAGAGCCTGGGTGGCTCAGTTGGTTGAGTGTTCGACTCTTGGTTTTGGCTCAGGTCATGATCTCAGGGTTGTGAGATCAAGCCCCGTGTTGGTCTCCGTGCTCAAATGAGGAGTTTGCTTAAGATTATTTTCCGATGCCCCTCCCCCTACACATGTTTTTTCTCTCTCTCTCTCTCTCTCTCTCTCAAATAAATGAAATCTTAAAAAAAAAAAAAACTGAAAGGACTCACAAATACCCATCACTTTGCAGAAGGTTCCTCAAGAGATTTCCATCCTTTCCTGAGACCCATCTTGAGGTGTGAGCTAAGGAGTTATTGACTTGAAGAATGAAGCTTCTCCATATCTTCGTCTGGGGATTCCCAGAGTTTTCCAGCAATTGAGCACACTTAGTTTTCCAAAATTTAGGGTTCTGTGATCAATAAAAATGCAAAATATTTCTGCAGAGGAACAAAGGTAATGAAGCTGAGTGGCGAGGGGGTACTTACCAGAATTAGGGACAAAGGGGAGTTGAAAGAGAGAGAAAGAGAGAGAGGGGGAGTGTAGTTTATCAGGCTAGCTCTACCATAGAAATGATGTTAACATCGAACGTCTCTGACCTAAAACCATTCCTCTCTTTCTTATAAATTAAAAAGATACCTCACTGAGATGCTGAAAGTGCATTGAAAATGAAAACTGCTATGTGAGATGTTAATGGTCACCACCAGCAGCAATTTTATAAATGAAGGAGTGGTTTGCTGTGTACCTGAAACTGACAGTTTCCATTTGTGTGACATTTTGACCTCATCAAATATCCAAATTTTACTTACTTTTCATTGAGTAAAACTGTTACATTCTGCTTCAGAGGGAAAATTCTAGGAGCATATAAAATGTTGAGATGGATCCAAAGCGCTTCAGAGAGATTTTAAATCACGGAAATCCCATTAGAAAGCCTTTGCTGAACACCATAGTTTAATAGATTCCCCTTTCCCTCTCTCAAATGTAGAACCATATTGTTTTTCTTTATTGTTCTAGTTTTTAAAAACTTGAATTATCTTCTTCATTGTTGTTTAGCAATAAGTATGGGTCTTCCCTGACAAACATCAGATTCCTTGGAGGCTGGTTGAATGCCTGCTTTGTTCATCATTTAACAGTGCCTAGCACAGATGTGGTGCATAGTAGGTGCTTAATTAATATCTGTGGAATAAATGAATGAAAGAATTCCTGATCAAGTGTTTGAATAGTGAAACTGATCACTGGGGTCCAAAGCAAGTACTGAGAGGTTTCGTTCTTTTCTTTCTCATACTTTGAAGAATCACTTTGGCTTGGGCAGTTATTGGAACCAGTGTTGGCTTCAGCGAATGAAACAGAATCCCCAGCTCTGTAATATTTTCCCAGACATGACTGCTTAAAATCCACTGCACCCAGAACAGCAGCAAGAGAAGAGGTGAAGTCCTTCGGCCTCAAGCATCTGATCCCATTAAGTCAAGGGTTTCTAGGCATATTGAGAAAAGTGATGCTAGACGTCTAGATGTAGGAGCTTGTGTGTTGCGCTTTGAAACCCTACAGATTGGAGATTCTTTTCACCAGAAACTGCAACATGGGAACACCAATTACATTTGTGATATTAAAAGCTTGAAGCTAAAATCACTATTTGTTCTAAGTCAGCCTCCTTCTCTCAATTTTAACAAAAATGTTCTTTATTCTAGATTTTTCCCTCAACCTGTCAGTGGGATCTTTTGTAGGATCTTAATGATGGCAGTGTTTCCAGGTTCCACTTCGAGAGGGCCTGTTTTCTTCAACTTTTCCATGTCTTTGCTGCCTATGTTCAAATATCTATTGTCCTCTGGCCATACAATTTTCAACCACTATTGCCCTGCCAGACTACAGGGCTACTCAAGTAAGCACATTTAAGGAACCAGAATACTTCTCTTTCAGAGAAAGAAATTATTTGTTATTTTTACTGATGTGAATCTTCGGTGAATAGTAATGATATTTGTACCCAAAACATCAAGAAAAATGTGTAATTGATTAATCATGCCCTTGGGGCAAATATTTTTATAAATGTCTTCCAACAAAAATTTTTAGTAAACATTTCTTGGACTTTTTTGATCTTGCAGTGTTTCCTTGGCCACCAGGTGTTACTTGGAATTATAAAATAGATATGAAAAGTTAAAAACAGTAATGATACAGCCACATAATCATATCCATCACTAATGCTGTAAGTCCTCCATTTTTCAGAGCGTGGCGTGAACTAGCCTCATTTTCTACCTCTTTTGTGGTCAGTTAATCTCAGGTTTCTGAGATGTCTATTCCTGGATATCTGGAGCAAGGATTCCGGAATCAAAATAGCCTGAATTTTAACCCCAACTCTGCCACATGAACTACTTTCATCAATGAGACTGTGAGGTTTGGATATTTCATTCAAACCTTGTGGAAACCAGTCATTTATGGCCTCCACAACTCCTACATGGTTCTAAACTGTTTAGTTACAAATAAAATAAAATTACTTAAATGAAAAAAGCAGAGAGAGTCCCTGAAGCATAGTGAAATATAAAATACCATAGTCCAGCTTGCAGGTCAATACTTACGCACATCCCTTCACTGCTTTACCTGAGCTTTCGATGCTATAAAGTTCTATATATTGAGTGGCATGCCTTCCTAAAATATGTCAATCACTCCAAAAGTAACCATTGCTTCTTCTAATCTGGCTGGAGCTACCATATTTAGCAAATAAAAATCCAATTGGATTTGAATTTTAGATAAACAACAGATAATTTTTTTAGTAATAGAATATCTTATGCAATCTTCATGACACATACTAGACAATTTTCTCTTATCTATCCAAAAGTCAAAATAGCTGGGTATCCTGTATTTTACCCAGCAACCCTCAACCTGACACTTATAGTTGTTTATTATATACTCAATGCTCAAAGTAAGCTAGGTACATCTCAAAAATAGAGGTCTTTATCAATATAGAAATAGAAAAGTTAATTGAAAAATGAAAGTTACTATGTTCTAGTCTAAAGGATGCAGAATAGTATCAGAGTATCAGCTGCTATTTACTAAGCCCTTGGGGTCAGGCATTATTCCTTTTTTATTTTATTTTATTTTATTTTATTTTATTTTATTTTATTTTATTTTATTTTATTAATAGTGACTATTTTATCAATCGTGACTGCTTGATCGATCCTGGATCTCGAGAGACCATCTAAAACACTGAACTTTTTAAATCCAGTACTCAGGCAGGTAGCACAGCTCTGTGGACACATTAAGCAGCAGAGCTGAGACTCCACTGGTGTCTGTTGGTGTCATAATACTAGTTGTGCAAAGCCAGCATCATTTTCCATGGAACCAGACCCTATCATAGTTGGTAATGCCATCAGGATGGTTAAATATGTTTAATGTCACTCCTTGGGAAGTATCTATATGTGTAACACCCCACACATTTTTAAAACCGTATTTAGAACCTCAAGCAACTGAGTGAATTTTTACTTTTTTTTAATCTGTCTCTTTAAATAAGTATCATCTTTCCTGCTCAGTATCATTAGTTGTCACGGAAATGTGATTCAAAACCTTAATTAGCTATCACTCCACTCACAAGGAATGTTATAATAATAATAATAATAATAAGATTACTTATCCAAAAGAAAAGAGAAAGGACCCAAATTAATAAAATCATGAATGAAAGGGGAGAGATCACAACCAACACCAAGGAAATACAGACAATTTTAAGAACATATTATGAGCAACTATATGCCAACAAATTAGGCAATCTGGAAGAAATGGATGCATTCCTAGAAACTTGAGCAACTATATGCCAACAAATTAGGCAATCTGGAATAAACGGATGCATTCCTAGAAACTTATAGACTATCAAAACTGAAACAGGAAGAAATAGAAAATCTGAACAGACCAATAACCAGCATGGAAATCGAAGCAGTAATCAAAAACCACCCAAAAAACAGGAGTCCTAGGGCCAGCTGGCTCCCCAGGGGAATTCTACCAAACATTTAAAGGAGAAATAACACCTATTCTAATGAAGTTGTTTTAAAAAACAGAAATGGGAGGAAAACTTCCAAACTCGTTCTATGAGGCCAGCATTACCTTGATCCCAAAACCAGACAAAGTCCCCATCAAAAAGGAGAATGACAGACCAATATCCTTGATGAACATGGATGCCAAAATACTCACCAAAATACTAGCCAATAGGATCCAACAGTACATTAAAAGGATTATTCACCACAACCAAGTGGTGGTTCAACATTTGCAAATCAATCAACGTGATAGGTCACATTAATAAAAGAAAAGACAAGAACCATATGATCTTCTCAATTTATGCAGAAAAAGCATTTGACAAAATACAGCATCCTTTCTTGATTAAAACTCTCCACAGTGTAGGGATAGAGGGAACATACCTCAAGATCATAACAGCCATCTGTGAAAAGCCCACAGCAAATACCATTCTCAATGGGGAAAAGTTGAGAACTTTTCCCTTAAGGTCAGGAACACAATAGGGATGCCCACTCTCACCACTGTTGTTCAACATAGTACTAGAAGTCTTAGCCTCAGCAATCAGACAACAAAAAGGAATAAAAGGAATTCAAATTGGCAAAGAAGAAGTCAAATTCTCACTCTTCACAGATGACATGATACTTTATATGGAAAACCCAAAAGATTCCACCCCAAAGTTGCTAGGACTCATACAACAATTCAGCAACATGGCAGGATATAAAATCAATGCACAGAAATCCGTTGCATTTCTATACAGTAACAAGGTGACTGAAGAAAGAGAAATTAAGGAATCAATATCACTTATAATTGCACCAAAAACCATAAGGTACCTAGGAATAAACCTAACCAAAGAGGTAAAGGATCTGTACTCTAAAAATTACAGAACACTTATGAAAGAAATTAAAAAAGACACAAAAAGAGGGAAAAACATTGCATATTAGTTGGAAGAATAAACATTGTTAAAATGTCTATGCTACCCAAAGCAATCTACACATTTAATGCAATTCCTATCAAAATACCATCGAATTCACAGAGCTAGAACAAACAATCCCATAATTTGTATGGAACCAGAAAAGACCCCAAATAGCCAGGGGGATGTTGAAAAAGAAAACCAAAGCTGGAGGCATCACAGTTCTATTACAAAGTTGTAATCATCAAGACAGTATGGTACTGGCACAAAAACAGACACATAGATCAATGGAACAGAATAGAGAACCCAGAAATGGACCCTCACCTCTATGGTCAACTAATCTTTGACAAAGCAGGAAAGAATATCCAATGGAAAAAAGACAGAATGAAACTTGACCATTCTGTTACAGCATACACAAAGATAAACTCAAAATGGATGAAAAACCTAAATGTGAGACAGGAATCCATCAAAATTCTAGAGGAGAACACAGGCAGCAACCTCTTCGACCTCGCTATAGCAACTTCTTGCAAGATAAGTCTCTAAAGGCAAGGGAAACAAAAGCAAAAATGAATTACTGGGACCTGATCAAGATAAAAAGCTTCTGCACAGCAAAGGAAACAGTCAATAAAACTAATAGGCCACCTATGGGATTGGAGAAGATATTAGCAAATGACATATCCGATAAAAGGCTGGTATCCCAGATCTATAAAGAACTTAACTATAAAGATCTATAAAGCAAATGACATATCAGATAAAGGGCTGGTATTCCAGATCTATAAAGAACTTATCAACACCCAAAAAACAAATAATCCAGCCAAGAAAAGGGCAGAAGACATGAACAGACATTTCCCCAAAGAAGACATAAAAATGGCCAAGAGACACATGAAAAAATACTCAATATCACTTGTTATCAGGGAAATACAAATCAAAACCACAATGAGATACCACCTCACACCAGTTAGCATGGCAGAAATTAACAATGCAGGAAACAACAAATGTTGGCGAGGATGTGGAGAAAGGGGAACCTCCTACACTGTTGGTGGGAATGCAAGCTGGTACAGCCTCTCTGGAAAACAGTATGGAGGTTCTTCAAAAAGTTGAAAATAGACCTACCATACAATCCAGCAATTGCACTACTGGGTATTGACCCAAAGATACAGATGCAGTGAAGTGAAGGGGCACCTGCACCCCAATGTTCATAACAGCAATGTCCACAATAGCCAAACTGTGGAAGGAGCCGAGTTGTTCTTCAACAGATGAATGGATAAAGGAGATGTGGTTTATATATACAATGAAATATTACTCAGCCATCAGAAAGGATGAATACCTACCATTTACATTGATGTGGATGGAATGAGAGCGTATTATGCTAAGTGAAATAAGTCAAGCAGAGAAAGACAATTATCATATGGTTTTATTCATATGTGGAATATAAGAAATAGCACAGAGGACCACAGGGGAAAGGAGGGAAAAGTGACTGGGTAGAAACAAAGAGGAAGACAAACCAGGAGAGACTCTTGACTTCGGGAAACAGACTGAGGGCTGCAGAAGAGGAGGTGGGGGGGATGGGGTACCTGTGTGATGGGCATTAAGGAGGGCATGTGATGTGATGAGCACTGGGCTGGATGTTATAAGCAACTGATGAATCATTGAACACTACATCTGAAACTAATGATGTACTATATGTTGGCCAATTGAATTTGAATTAAAAAAAGATATACATATCTTTGTCTATCTTTTGATTATCATGTGAAGAAATTGGGACCAATAAACATTGCTAGTGGGAACGTAAAGTGGTGCCAATTTGGCAAACATTTTGCCAGTTCCACAAAATATTAGTTATAAAGTTACTTTACAACCCAGTAATTCCACTCCTAGGGACATACGGAAGTAGAACAAAAATGTTATGTCCACAAAAAATGTGTATACCAAGAGTCACAGAAATATTATCCAAAAGGTAGAAATTCAAATGTCCACCAAATGGTGAATGGATAAATAATATGTGGAATTTTCATACAATGGAACATTATTTGGGCCATAAATTGGAGTGAAGTATTAATATATCCTACAGCACAGATGAACTTTGAAGCTATGATGTTAAAGAACACGATCACAAAAGAGCACATATCATGTCATTTATAGGAAATGGTGAGAATAGGCAAACTCATACAGAGAAAAAGTAGATTTGTATCTCCCCAGAATTGGGGGCAAGAGGATAAAGAGTAATTTCTTATGGGTTTGGGGTTTTGTTTGCGGATGTTAGAAATATTTTAAAATTGGATATGGTTGTGTTTTGTACACCTAAAATTGGTGAATTTTCTGTTATGTGAATTATATCTCAGTAAAACTGGAGTTTAAAAAAAAAGGAGGGATGCCTGGGTGGCTCAGTCATTAAGCGTCTGCCTTCGGCTCAGGTCATGATCCCAGGTCCTGGCATCGAGCCCCACATCGGGCTCCCTGCTCAGTGGGGAGCCTGCTTCTCCCTCTGCCTGCAGCTCCCTCTGCTTGGGCTCTGTCTCAAATAAAGATAAAATTTAAAAAAAATAAAAATTAAAATAAAATAAAAGGAAGAGGAAGTCCTTGGATATTTGTAAATATTCTCAAAGTTTCAGGTGGTATGCATACTTTTTTAAAGTCATAATGTACAAGGGACCTGATAAGGCAATAAATATGATTATTTTAATCTCCAAAACAAAATGTATCATCTTCCCCTAGGAAAGTCTAGTGTTAAAGCCCATACAGCTAGTGCTGGGCCCACCAGCAGAGGAGACCCAACACAGCACAACGTCGTCTGTTAAAGGCTACGACCCCCAGCTCTCCATGGGTTCTCCCTTTTGGTATGACATCAAAAGGCAAGTCACCAAGGTAAGGCACTGCCTTCTTCACTAGAGGAAAAGCTTCCCTTTGAGTTGCTCGGGTGCCTCACAAAAGACTTGGATGAATTTAGCACCGAGTTTTGTCCTGTGTCTTGCAGAATTCTCTACCATCTGAAGAAACAGCAGGTGGTGGATCCATCCAGCGCCAGTTAATAGCACACCGTATGCCAGTCCCGTCTTGCTCCGACTACGGCTGTGTCAGACAGTTTGGCCTCTTTCACACAAGGGTGACATCTTTTCAAAACACCAGAAGGCTTCTGCCTGGCCTGCGTACAGGTCAGCTTGCCTGGCCAGCATGGCTTCCGTGGGTGCACCACTGTCTAAATGGAGAAGGGGAAAATTATAGGGGAGAGGCAAACAACTGGCTAAAAAAGAAAAAGAAAGAGGCCAAATCCTTTCTCCCTGTTTATAGCACTGCCGCCTTCCTTCAGTCCCAGGTAAGAGAAAGCACAGCTTACAAATTTGCCATTTGCAAATGAGCAGGTGGCATTAAAGGAGGTGCTTCTTTAACCCGTGCTGCAGAAAATGTTGACAGCTAAGTGCACTGGAAATCCTTAAGGGGTGGGGAGGGAGGTCAGCATGCAGCCTGTCAGTTTAACTCTTTCTTGGAACATGCTTAATGGGGTTTTATGTTCAGCAACGTGAACTTTGGAATATTCAAGTTCAAGTTTCACCTGCAGAGCTCCCATCTGTTCTTACTTGACTCAGAATTTCCATCTGCTCTCCTTTAGGCCTGTCTAATGGGATGCCCAGTTGGCCTCTATGGCTTTCCCAGGTGCTGAAGTCATGGAAATTTTATGACATTAAAAAAATAATAAAAAACTTTGGTCCTACAAGTTACCTGTGTAAAATAATTCCATCGTACAGCAGTGTTTCTTGAACGCTATTTCCCAGAATGTCTGTTTAGAGCTCCTAAGGGCACGTGTGGCAATACTTTATTGCTGTCTACACGTTGTGACATCAGGGACTGTACATAATGGGATGGAGTAAGACAGAGGGCCGTGCTCCAGGCCTTTCTTCCCAGCTGACCAGCTCAGACCTTTTCTAGTTCCGAGCCCAAATCTGTAGCTCTCATCTCAACTCTGGGCCGAATGAGAGCAAGCCAAACTGCTCTCTAATTTCAGGTGTTCAGTGTGGCCTGACCCCAGAGCTCAGAGGAGCTGAACTTTGTGTCAGGGTCAGACAGTGACAGCACAGCCACTGCAGGCATGGGGTAGGAGCTCGTCGGAAGGTGGCGAGGGCCATAATACCGGTGTTTGAGACATGTTCATGTCGGTGAGTCATTCTCATTTCAGAGGCTCCAAAAAGAAGTCCACACTGGAAAAGCAGGACATTCCATATAAAGTCCGAGATGATTACTGGTGGGGACCAAGTGAGAGAGGAACAAAGGAAGGAGCTAAATAAGGCCATAGGAAATGATATGAGGATTTGCAGAAAAACATCTAGTGTACCAACCTGGATTTACTGACTACTCAGAAAGTTCTCTGAGTTAGACCTCTGGTTTATCCAACATATTTCTGAGACGCTGATTCATTTAGCATATGATGTTTTACTGTCAATGGAAGCTTTAAACAGACCGCAGGGTCTAGGTCACTTAGAGACAGATAGCAAAGAAGACTGTCCCGAGGTGTGATTTGGATGGACCTAAAAGGGACTCAGCCTCTTCTCTGATGATATGTCATCTGCAGACTATCTGGGAGCAACAGGTGTGATGAAGTTGCAACATTTCACTCACTATGCATTTAAACTCAACTGTGCCTGAAAATGTGAAGCATCTTACCTTCGCCTGGCATTGAATCAGATCATTGAAACATTCTTTTTATTTTTTTAATTTAATTTTATTTTATTGTGTTATGTTAGTCACTATACAATACATCATTAGTTTTTGATGTAGTGATCCACGATCCATTGTTTTCGTATAACATCCAGTGCTCCATGCAGTACTTAATACCCATCACCGGGCTAACCTATCCCCCCACCCTCCTCCCCTCTGAAACCCTCAGTTTGTTTCTTGGAGTCCATAGGCTTTCGTGATTCATCTCCCCCTCTGATATCCCCCCTTCATTTTTCCCTGCAATTATCATATGATTTCACTTGTTTGTGGAACATAAGGAATAGCATGCAGGACATTAGGAGAAGGAAAGGAAACATTCTTTTTAAAGCAATACCCAGCTTCTTTCAGATTAAAATGGCCCTATTCCTATCAGCTACTCCCTCCTACTCAACCCCCTAAGATGGTACCCAGGTATAAGGAGTGAGAGATGATTGGCAAATCTTCACGTTGGGGGCCCCGGTCCCCTCTGATCTTGTGTTGGTCCTCAGGTGTGTGTTGGTGACATCTACTGGTCTTCAAGGTCTCTTGCCCTAGCTTGGACTCTCCATGCCTAGTGACCTCATGGTGAGTCTTGGGTTCCAGTCTTGCTCCTAGAAGCTAGGGCCCCTATTCTCCTCAACAACTGGCTTCTTCTGCCCTCAGTCCTGGGGAGCCCTGACCACACGTCAGCAGGCCCCAGAGCTGGCCCGCATCACCACTCAACTTCAAGCGCCTGAGGAGATGTGCTATCCTTTGGTTTCCTCTCATTACACCTTCCTTCTACCATTGAGGATCCTGCCTCCGGCTCTCCCCTCCATCAGCAGAAAAAACACCTTCTCTTCACGGTGGAAAGCTCTCTGAGATGAAATGTCTAAGCTGGGCCTTGATGTGCTAAAGGAGGGGAGAAAAGAATTTAGACAATTCCTTTGGGTCACAACAGGAATTGGAGTTTGGGAAGCTACTTAAGCAGTCAGTGTAAGCAACAAAGGAAAAAACACGTTTAATGGCTAAGAACATAAAGTGTATCACTTTATTGAATTTTTCTACCTTAGTCACTTATTCAATAACTTTCTCCTACATTATTGTCTGCCTAAAACTTTAGCCACGTCAGATTATGTCTTTTCTATCTCCGATAAGAGATATTCGGGAGTACATGTTCTTTCCAGGGCACAAGAGATTCAGTGAGATTGTGACAAAGCTATGCACTGTTTCAAGAGGTCCACATACACTTTTGGACCTGTGGGTTCTCTTCTGCCAGAACAGCCCAGACACTTTAGTGAAGCAGGCTCTTGAAGGGTTACCTCCCTTAACCTCAGTCTTTGGAAGGAAAGTAACAGCAAGAAAATCAAAACAGAACATCTGATGCTATTGCAGCTGAGTGAACAGAGTTTTTCCAAAGTCTGAAACATGCACTTACTTAGGAGACACACGTACGCGTGAACTCTAAGAGTTTTGTCAGTTTGTCCCTTTGATGGTAGGGTTAAAGTGAAGAGAAAATTCTGGAGCTAGTCATCAGTGACCCACAGGGTTTTAGGGAGCAGGGTTGGAAATGGAAGAGACAGTGGGTAAAGAAACAAGGTGTTGCCTCCTGAAGGTAAGATGCAAATACGGTCTCCAGAAGAACATTCTAGGTTTATGTGAGGCTTCGGTGGTACAGATAAAAAGAAAATTGTGAAATATTTATAGAAGTATCAAACCCAAAGAATGATTAGAAGTGTTAATATCTTCATTACTTACTGTGCTATTACTTCATCACTCCAGGGAAAAAAAAAAGTGTCCTCCAAGAGAGTTCCGAGAAGCTAAGTATAGATCTGGTAAAAGATGACAAAGTATAGCTCAGGATTTACCATCACACACTAGCTTTGTGACCTGAGGTTTATCATCTCAATCAGTACCGACCTCATAATGTTACTTGTAAGGATTAAATAGGATGATAGCTGAAAAGTGCTTGACATGCATCATATATGTTAAGTGCCTAACATATAGAAAGCACTCAAAAGAGAGCATTATTTTAGTATTTTGTAAATCTATATTTTATATCTTAACTTAGTTGGTCTTCATCAGTCTAGTTTATGCAGAAGGAAGTGAGGAGTTGGTGGCTTTAGCACTAAATGACATAATGTTTGCAGAAGTGCTGGCACCATGCCAGGTGTCACCCTGGATGCACCCAGGGTCCAGCAGGTTAAGAAATATGCTGTGGCCCCCAAGAGGTCCCTTGCTATTGCCTCACAAAACTGAGACTCAGGTCCAGGGCTTCTGATTTATAGGTCTAGGACCATTTCCAATTCACTATTCTGTAATTTAGGGGTAGAAAACAGAATTGAAACTTTTTTTCTTGCTCCTTTACTGGAAAATGAATCCTTTAAGAAGGACTCTGTTTATGATACATCAAGCACACAAGGGTTTTTTGTTCTTACTCATCAATTAATCCACATAAGTGAGAAGTGAGCCTGAGCTACAGGAACCATCTGGAATATTGGGGGTGGGAGTCAATTCAGTCACTGTTTGTATGTGGTCTTGGTTTTGATGTTGTCAATTAGGATGGACTCTGCGACCAATTACTTCCAAATACAGGGAAAATTTTGGTGAGATGTTCATCTGCCTATTAAGAGCTCAACTCGGTGACACACACCCATATCCCTAAACACATTTCAAATTTGTCACAGAGAAGCCATCCAAGTTGATAATGTTGAGGTCCTATAGTCCAGCAGGGATGAGATTTTCAGAGAAACATCCACAGCTTTCATCCCCAACAACTCATTGGCCACACACCTTTATACCTGGAACCACATGCCCTTGAAAAGCTGTTTAGAGAGAAACTAGTTTGTTCAACTCCCCATTCTTAAACCACTGTTTAACCTGAATGACCACTTCTAGATACTGTTTAGTAGTTTATTCTGCACAGATGAGGGACATATCAATCTTCATGGTAAAAGCAGGATAGATAGATAGATAGATAGATAGATAGATAGATAGATAGATAGATAGATAGAT